>NC_084853.1:47635478-47935478 GCF_951802175.1 Populus nigra | reverse complement strand
TTTAACTATGATTTAATCCTTAATTTTTTTATAAACAGATATTTTCCAAAAAAATGACGAATGATGGTGATTAATTTCTTATAATATATTTAATTATAAATAAAGATAGGAAAATCCATATACAGCAACTTTTGTATTAAAAAAATATTGGATTGCATTGTTTTTAATAACAAATTTTATGAATTGCATTGTTCCCAACAAAGAAAACACCCCGTTTTTTAGGTAATTTAAGTATAAATAGTTTTATTCTATGTATTTTACTTTAAATATGAGTTTGATTTTTTATTATAGTATTTAAATTATTGGTGTGAATTGATTTATAATTAGCAATTTGTCATTTTCTAAGTTGATTGTGTATGGCTGGTTGATCCACTTAAAAAATTATGACTATGCTACATATTGGGTCTAGTCGTTGTTTCAAATGTAGGAATTCATAGTGTACAATCCCGTAAGAGCATGCCAAACATAATTTTTTCAGGGGTGAGAAAAAAAATGAATAAAAAATTAAACCAAGAAAATAAAATTAATTTTAAAATAATTTTTTTAAAAATATTTAATTTACTTTTAATTTTAAAATGTTAAAACTGACTAAACCAAACTAAACTGATTTGCACTCCCACAAAATTAAAATTAAAGTTAATTGTTATATAGTTAAATTGAGCCATGACCCAAAAAAAAGCGAGTTGGGAAGACAAAAAAACATATCTCATGGTCTATGTAAATTAAAACTTAAGAAAAACTTAGAAAAGCTCGAGCCCATTACAAAAAAAAAATTCAAGAAAATCCAATTAAATAGACATAGGTTTTTTTAATAAAAAAAAAACTTGAATTAAAATGAATAGTTTGAATCAACTGGTTATGTTGATTTGGTTTGTGATTTTTAAAAATTATAAATTTTAGTTTGGTTATGTTTTTTAACTCAAAATCAGACCGAAGTAAAATTATTCACCCTTTTATTTTTTTCTTAATATACTATAATCAAATCATTGCACGCATCAAGTTACCTTTGTATGTTGGCAATGCCTGCCAAGTAAATTTTCTTGGCCGATGAACGGGCATCATCCATTAGTATCAGCCAATAAAAATTTAATTATCTACAAAATTCTTAGAACAGTCTGCTTAAAAAAGGGATAGGGAGAGATATGAGAAGGTGCAAGCATGAATGCATGTATTCCAACTCCAATGATCAAGAATCCTATACAATAGGATCTAAGCTTTAAATTTCACGACACGAGCATGATTATCTAGAGCTAAAAGGAATACCTACAAGCAATAATTTGATCTAATTTCAATGCCTAAATTATCTTGAACCAGCAAAAGGGGTAAAGCCGTTGCATTCTTCTCCTATAACTCAAACAGGGAAACATGTGCAGCATTTAAAGTCCAAATCTGAGGATTAATCCTTGCTCGCTTCCTTTGAGCTTGCCATATATGTTAAATAGATTGTCCACACATATGTACAAATACTGTTCATCAATGGCTGTCATAAGCATTACCGGAAATCCCATATGTTAGCAAAGAAATATACAAATTACCTCCGAGTCATAGAAATTAGGCTCATACAAATTTTCATATATAGGAAAGAAAAGGACCCATATATACCTGTAGATGAACGGGCACAAATTTATATGTCGTAAAATCACATGCTGGCCACTACAAAAGACCATTCCTCAGAGTTGGAAGGAGGTCACGCTGCAATCTAGCTACTATCTCATCGCCGCTTTCACCTGAGTTGGTACCAGAACAGTCATTCAGGAACGCCAAAGACCAAAGGATAAGAGAAATATGCAAATATAAATAGGTCTACGGGCAAGTTGACATATCTCCCATCACTAAAGCGAGGGATGTAGAGTGAAACGAATTGAAAGCCATCTCATGTCCTAACATACGGTTGAGGCCCAGTTTTTTTGGAAGAAAATAAACAATAAAGCAAACATGTAAAGACAGTGCCTGGCTTGGTTTAAATTATCATGTTGCAGCAGTAAAATCCAGCGGGGCCTTCTGTTCGAGGCTGTTTTAATTAGCTGCAGCACTGGCTAGGCAAAGAAATCATCAAAATGAGCAGTACGGCCCCGCGGAAGACCTATAACAGCTCCAAAGGTTTTTTAAAAAAGCTAGCTTGCACATAGTTGTAGCAATTGTTAATATTTTTTCTCAACAACCCTCAACCACCCTCTCCTTTCCAACCACTCTCTCCTTTTCAGCCATTATATTGATGCTTCCCCTTCTCATGTAGATATAAGATAGAAGACAGAAGTGAGAAACGAGGGAGAGAGAATAGAGAGTGCAGTGGTGAGTGCAAGTGTAGAGTTGAGAGAGAAGAGTGTTAGAGTGAAACACTGATTTTGTGGGTTGTATTGGGTTGAGTTGAGTGTTTGTATCATTCCTTCAATAATATACAATCTGCTGTCTCCGTGGACGTACCCGGTTTTGGGGAACCACGTAAAATCTGCTTGTTTGTGTTTTATTTATGTTTGCTTTCGGTCCAGTATGCACAACAAATTGGTATCAGAGCATTAGGGAAGCTTAAACACAGAAAAACACGTTTTTCAGCTCTCTGTTCAAAGTTGCAGAATTTTCAAAGTTCTCAGATCTTGATTTTGACCAGCTGCGGAGATTCCTCTCGTCGATACGAGTCCGGCGATATAAAGATCGTCGAAATCGGAGTTGAAACGAGCCCTGTAGAGCTCGCCGAAGTTTCGCCGGAAAACCGCCGGAAAAACCAGTCAGTGCCGGAATTCTCGTCTGAGAAGACAGCCACGTCATCCGACACGTAGGCGCTGAGTCATCATCCACGTCATCAACAGAGGGTCCACATCGCCCTGTCATCAGCCACGTCATCAGCCACGTCATCCAACAGTGGCAGAATATTCTCTTGACAGAATAAGAATATTCCGTTAACAGTAAGAGAATATTCCTGTGACAGAATATTCTTTATCAGAGACAGAATATTCCTTTCTTGAGTCAACTCGGTCAGATTGGTTTTTTAGCCAACTCAGTGATTTTTTGACCCGTTTTTGGCCGAGTCAAGTTGGTTCCTAGCATTTTCAACCATTCCGGACGCAACCGTGGTGTCCGTTTTGTTAAACAGCATACCGAAGTTACTGTTTTGGCACTTTTGAGCATAAAAGTGTGTGTTTTAACAAGTTCGGGATTCCATTTGTAATCCAAAGACGTCATAATGGCTGATATTTCAGAAGAAAAATCAGTGGGGAATGCTAGTATACCTCCACAATACATCCCGGTATCAAATACCAAATTTGAGGTGGAGAAGTTTGATGGGAAAGGTAATTTTGGCATGTGGAAATGTGAAGTCATGGATATGCTTGTCCAAATGAATTTAGATTTCACTCTAGAAGATAAACCAGAGGATCTGGATGATAAAAGCTGGGAAAGGATAAATCGGCTGGCTTGCAGCTCCATCCGACTTTGTCTTGTAAAGGATCAGAAGTACGCCTTTTCAGAACAAAACTCTGCAAAGGAATTATGGCAAGCACTGGAGGACAAGTTTATGAAGAAGAGTATAGAGAATCGTCTCTACTTGAAGAAAAGGATCTTCCGTTTTCAGCACAAGAAAGGTACTTCTATGAATGAGCATCTGAATGATTTCAATAAAATGATAGCTGATTTGAAGAATTTAGATGTGGAAATTGATGATGAAGATAAAGCTCTACTGTTATTAAATTCACTGCCTGACACATATGAACATCTTGTCACCACTTTACTGTATGGTAAAGAAAAGATTAAATTCATTGATGTGTCCAATGCTTTGGTGAACAATGAGTACCGGAAGAAGGACCAGATTGTTCACAAGGAGTCAACGTCAGAAGCATTGACAGTTAGAGGCAGAACAAACCCCAGAAGATTTCGAGGGCGAGGGAGATCTCGCTCAAAATCCAGAGGAGAATCATCAAACAGACGATATCTTGCAAAAGATGAGTGTGCCTTTTGTCACAAAAAAGGGCACTGGAAGAAAGATTGTCCAATTAAGGGCAACAAGGAAAAAGATGAACCAACTGTGAACGTTGCACGAGATGAGGATGAACGAGACTCTGCATTCATGGTCTCATCACCAGAAAACCATTATGGTGAATGGATTCTTGATTCTGCATGTTCCTATCACATGTGCCCTAACAAGCACTTATTCTCGAGACTCGAGGAGTTCGATGGAGGAGTTGTGTTGATGGGTAATGATGATGTTAGTGAGATCAAAGGGATTGGGACTATCCATCTGAAGATGCATAATGGGGTAGTCAAGACACTAACAGATGTACGGTATGTACCTGGTTTGAAGAAAAATCTCTTCTCACTTGGAGTCCTAGAATCCAGTGGTTATAAGATTATCATGCATGGTGGAGTTCTGAGAGCAATCCGTGGTGCATTAGTTGTCTTAAGAGGCACGAGGAAAGGAAACTTATATTTCCTGGATGGATCTACAGTTACTGGTACAGCAGCTGTCTCCAAAAGCATAGAAGATGATGAAGCAGATAATTCCAGACTTTGGCACATGCGTTTAGGGCATGCTGGTGAAAAGGCTTTGCAAGGATTAGTCAAGCAAGGTCTATTAAAAGGCGCCAAGACTGGGAAGCATGGGTTCTGCGAGCATTGTGTTCTTGGAAAACAGACAAGGGTCAAGTTTGGCACTGCGGTACACAACACAAAAGGGATCCTAGATTATGTTCACACAGACGTATGGGGACCTTCAAAGAATGAATCTATTGGAGGTAATCGTTGGTTTGTTACTTTTATTGATGATTTCTCAAGACGAGTATGGGTGTACATGATGAAACACAAGGATGAGGTCCTTGATATCTTTCTGAAATGGAAGAAAATGGTGGAGACTCAAACTGGAAGGAGAGTTAAGACTCTTCGATCAGATAATGGTGGTGAGTACACTTCAGATCCTTTCTTTGAAGTTTGTCAGGATGAAGGGATCAAACGACATTTTACTGTTCGCAAAACACCACAGCAGAATGGAATAGCAGAACACATGAACCGCACATTGGTGGAGAAAGTCCGATGTATGCTATCACATTCAGGACTAAGCAAAGTGTTCTGGGGCGAGGCATTAAACTATGCTCGTCATATTGTTAACCGGTTACCTTCAGCAGCATTAAATGGAAGAACCCCCTTGGAGGTATGGTCAGGCTCTCCTGCAAATGATTATGACTCTATGCATATATTTGGTTGCTCAGCATATTATCATGTTACTGAGTCCAAGCTAGAGCCTAGAGCCAAGAAAGCTATATTTTTGGGCTTTAGTGGAGGAGTGAAAGGTTACAGACTCTGGTGTTCTGAATCAAAGAAAGTGATTTTGAGTAGAGATGTCACTTTTGATGAGTCTGGCATGTTACAGCAAGAGAAATCACAGGAGAAGGAAAAACAGTCTGGTGATGCACAACAGGTGGAGTTGGAGACTTCAGTCATCCCTATAAAGACTGTTCAGACAATCCCTACTGAAGGAGATTCAGATGAAAGTTCAGATGAAGAGGATGCAACAACTCCAGCAACCACACAACAAGAATCCATTGCAACGAGTAAACCAAAAAGGGTTATCAAGAAACCTGCTCGGTATTGTAACATGGTGGCTTATGCACTTCCAGTGATTGATGATGGAATCCCCTACACCTACAAAGAAGCAGTACAGAGTGTAGAAAGTGCAAAATGGAACGAGGCAATGGATGAAGAGATGAAATCTCTCCACAAGAATCAGACTTGGGATTTGGTACAACTCCCTAAAGGAAAGAAGACAATTGGTTGCAAGTGGGTATATGCCAAGAAGGAAGGTAATCCTGGAAAAGACAACATCCGATTCAAAGCAAGATTGGTAGCAAAAGGCTATGCTCAGAAGGAGGGGATAGATTATAATGAGGTATTCTCTCCAGTTGTTAAGCATTCATCAATCCGTATTCTGTTAGCCTTGGTTGCACAGTTTGATTTGGAGTTAGCCCAACTTGATGTGAAAACTGCCTTCCTACATGGAGATTTGGAAGAGGAAATTTACATGTCTCAGCCAGATGGTTTCAAAGTCACTGGGAAAGAGAATTGGGCTTGTAAACTGAAGAAGTCATTGTATGGATTGAAACAATCTCCTCGCCAGTGGTATAAGCGATTTGATAAGTTCATGGCAGAACATGGATACACACGGAGTCAGTTTGATCACTGTGTATATTTTCGCAAACTTCTTGATGGTTCTTTCATCTATTTGCTCTTATATGTGGATGATATGTTGATCGCATCGAAGAGCAAGGTGGAGATTGATAGACTGAAAGCTCAACTGAGAACTGAGTTTGAAATGAAGGACCTTGGAGAAGCTAAGAAGATTCTTGGCATGGAGATTCAGAGAGACAGAAGAAAAGGCACAGTCTGTTTGACACAGACCCAATACTTGAAAAAAATTCTACAGAGATTTGGGGTAGATGGTAAGACCAAGCCTGTAAGCACACCTTTAGCTCCTCATTTTAAGCTAAGTGCTTCAATGTCTCCACACACAGAGGAAGAGCGCAAGCATATGGCTCAAATTCCTTATGCAAATGCAGTTGGTGCATTAATGTATGCAATGGTTTGTACGATACCAGATATTTCACATGCTGTCAGTATGGTGAGCAGGTATATGCATGATCCGGGAAAGTGTCACTGGCAGGCAGTTAAATGGATTCTACGGTACATTCATGGCACAACTGATATTGGTTTGAAGTTTGAGGGGATGATAGACTCGGACAAAATTTAGTTGGTTATGTGGACTCGGACTATGCTGGTGACTTAGACAAGCGTCGTTCCACAACAGGCTATGTGTTTACACTTGCTAAAGGGCCTGTAAGTTGGAGGTCAACGTTACAATCAACAGTAGCTTTGTCAACAACTGAGGCAGAGTACATGGCAGTAACAGAAGCTTTCAAGGAAGCTATTTGGTTACATGGGTTGATTGAAGATTTGGGAATTGTTCAAGAGCACGTGGATGTCCATTGTGATAGTCAAAGTGCTATTTGTCTTGCAAAGAATCAGGTTCATCATTCCCGCACCAAGCACATCGATGTTCGATTTCATTTTGTTCGAGAAATTGTGGATGAAGGGGATATTCTGCTACAGAAGATTGGTACTGCAGATAATCCAGCTGACATGCTCACAAAATGTGTCTCAGGGATCAAGTTCCAACATTGTTTGGACTTGGTCAACATCTCTCGGTGTTGAGCACCTTCAGGGTGCAGCGCCATATGGCGCGTTAGAGGCAGCATTGATTGATCATGAGGATTGGATGGAAAAATCTTGCCAAGGTGGAGATTTGTAGCAATTGTCAACATTTTTTCTCAACAACCCTCAACCACCCTCTCCTTTCCAACCACTCTCTCCTTTTCAGCCATTATATTGATGCTTCCCCTTCTCATGTAGATATAAGATAGAAGACAGAAGTGAGAAACGAGGGAGAGAGAATAGAGAGTGCAGTGGTGAGTGCAAGTGTAGAGTTGAGAGAGAAGAGTGTTAGAGTGAAACACTGATTTTGTGGGTTGTATTGGGTTGAGTTGAGTGTTTGTATCATTCCTTCAATAATATACAATCTGCTGTCTCCGTGGACGTACCCGGTTTTGGGGAACCACGTAAAATCTGCTTGTTTGTGTTTTATTTGTGTTTGCTTTCGGTCCAGTATGCACAACAATAGTATCATTGGACACCAAACTGGAAACATTGTTTATGTACGCGTATGATCATAGACGATGAAGAATTGTTCAAACCATTGAAAAATTAGACTTTAACTTATGTTTTTGAGCTTAATATATATGAACTTTGAATTAAGGTTTATTAATTTGTTTTTATTTATTGGATTTGATTTAATTATTATGGACAAGTTCACTCTGAGCGCCATCAATATGACTATCATTTAGGTTACTCTAAATACGATGACTTTGATGAGCGAGTCTTGAGTCCTAACAAAATAGAAGCCCCCACTTTTGACAGTCGTCATGACCCTTGGATATTTGATATGTGGATTCGTGATATGGATAGATTCTTTGAGTGACATAACTTGTCTGATAATAAAAAAGTTAGATTTGCTAAGATGAAACTCATTGATGAAGCCAAAATTTATTGGAGAGATGTTGAGGATTGTTTAGAGATGAGAGGTAAACCTCCTATAACTGATTGGATCAAAATGAAACAAAAACTCCAGGAGAAGTACCTACCCCAGTCTTATAGGAATAAACTCTTATACCAATGGAACAATCTAAGACAAGGGAATAAGTCTATCAATGAGTATATAACGCAGTTTAACGATTACATGATTAGATGTGCCATAAGAGAGAATAAAGCCATGACTTTGGGTAGATTTTATAAAGGCTTGAAAGATGATCTTAGAAGAGAAGTTGTATTTCAAGGTGTATCTACCCTTGACCAAGCTTATACCTTAGTTAAAGACTACAAGTTGGTCACAAAGAATCAGTGAAAGAATCGTCAAGACTCTTATAGTATCCCTACTAAGTTCCAATTCAGAAGTAGTGATTCCTTGTTAGGTGCTTCACCCCACAGACCTAATCCTAGTAGCGCCCAACTTTGTAAGAAAGATAAGGGCAAACGAGTTGTCAATGAAGTGTCTAAAGTGAGTTCAAAGGTTAAGTGTACTAATTGTTTAGGTTTTAGTTATATCTCTTTAGATTGCACCTCTAAACCCTTAGTCATCCAAAAACATAAGTATATAGGTAAAGAGAAATATTATAGTGTTGAAGTGTATGAGCCAAATCTTGAGGATTTTAGTGACCTAGATGACAGGGATGTGCAAGAAGAGGGACCTAACACAAGGAGTCCACGTGAGCTTGAGAATGAGGTTAAAAAAAAGTCTGATATATCTGTTTCAATAGTAGAAGAAGTTTCAGGGAACTCTTCAGTGGAATCACCTATAGAGATAAGTATGGTCTTAGAAGAGTCTCATGATATTAGTCCTCCTAAATTACCTGATTCCTCACCCAACATGCTTGGTGTCCAGCACATCATAAGTTTAGAGCAACATGTTGAGCTTTTTGACCCCTTACCACATGCACGTGATGAGGAAGATGAAGATAATCCTAGTTCACTTGATTGTGTTCATACCATATCTACACAGGTTTCAAACAATGTTTGTCTCATTCCACACCCTCAATCACTTAGTGTTCATAGTTACAAACCTGAGAAGCCTATAGAACACCTTCCCATATCTCCTCAAGATAGGATGTCTAAGTCAGCCGAGTCGTTACCATGTAGGGTTCATAATTTACATATTGAGATCATGAAACAAATTCAAGCAAATAATGAATAATACAAATTTCAAGCTGATTTACTTAAGTATCATGATGCACTTAATGTTGGAGATTATTTCATGATACAGATTAGACCTGAACGGTGTCTTTTGGAAACCGATCATAAATTACAAGTAAGTAGTGTTAGACCATTCAAAGTGTTGCAAATAATTAAATCAAATAATTATATCATTAAATTGCCATTAAACTTTGATATTAGCTCTACTTTTAACATGAAATACCTCAGTATTTATAAAATACAACCTATCCCTAATGCTTCTTTTGATACCCCTACCTCAGCATCCATATCTTTGACACAAAAAGAACATATTAATGCTACTTTGAATGCACAAGTTGTTTTTATCAGGGATGATGAACTCACCAAATCCCAATTAGGACTGAGCATTTTCGGTTTGGTCCAGTTTTGGGCCAAAATAAGCAATCAAACTGAAATTATTTTTTTTCAAGTTTTTGAACCGAACCGAACCAAAAACCGGTTCGAACCGACCATGTTTGGTTCGGTTCGGTTCGGTTTTTTTCCCTTCCAAACCAATTTAAACCGAAAATTATTTTTGGGTTTTTTCATTGTTCATATTTTTTCAAGGATCTTATTTTCGTTTTATTTTTAATTTCACAGATCTGTGCTTTCTATGCTTATATTCTGAGAAATCTTGGCTTTCTCAACAAGTATGACTCTTTTTTTAACTGGTTGGGCATGCATAATATCCAGAAATTCAATCCCGATTTTCTTTTTGTTAGATCTTTGCCCAAGAATTAAACTTTGCAAAATGATACACAAAACAAAAGGAAAAAACAGAAGTAATTTGATTGGAGAAAAAAAAACAAAGAAAAGATCAAAAGATATCTGTTATTAAAATGTAAAATCATCAAAACATTATTATTTGAACAAGAGGAAACAAATCAAAGAGGAAGGGTCAAACCCTTACACGCTAGTTAAAAAAATCCCTTTTTTTACTCTCTAATCTTCCCTCCACTTCGTTTTGGAGCCGCCACCACACACCTATAAAGAAAAAACCCTAAACTTGCTCTCAATGGCGACCGGTCCAACTCTGTTGCACCAACCCGATCTCCTTCTCCAATCAAAAAGGAGAGATGCAAAGAGAAAAGGAGGGGAGATATGTAGAGAGAAAAGGAAGGGGAGGGGAGAGATGCATAGAGAAGAGGGGAGGGGCGGCTACTTTTTTGTTTAGGGAATGCAGAGAGCAAAGTTGGCTTAGGGTTAGAAAAAGCATCCTATTTATAGTTGTTTTTTTTTTTCAAGTGCTGGTCTGGTTGAACCGGTTCAGTTCGGCTCGGTTCGGTTCAATCGGTTTCAGACTTTGGAAACCGAAACCGAACCGAACCAGAATTTTTTTGTGATTTTTTAATTTGTTAATTCGGTTTTTTTTTCTGTTCGGTTTTTTAGGTTTTTTTTCCGGTTTTCTCGGTTTAATTGGTTTATCTGTTTTTTTGCTCACCCCTAATCCCAATATATGGGCTCGACGACCAGATTCAAACTATACTTGGATTATCATAGAGACATCAGAACAGCTTGATCATTATCTTGGAGAGCATTATCAGAGCTACCTTGACCTATACTTGACGGGGTCGAGTTCTTCCAACCCCGAGAGAAGGGGACACCGAACTGGAAACATTGTTTACGCACGCGTATGATCATAGACGATGGAGGATAGCCCAAATCATTGAGAAATTGGGCTTTAGCTTATGTTTTTGGGCTTAATTTATATGAACTCTTAGTTAAGGTTTTTTAATTTACTTTTATTTGTTGGGTTTGATTTAATTATTATTAGGTATTTTATTTAGTGAGCCATAAACCCAAATGCTTGTTCTAGTTATGGTTTTAGTATTTATATCATACTTTTCTAAATGTTAGGGAGTTTTGATGATTAATGAAAAATTTACAGATTTTGCATATCTCCAATCATTTTTATTTTTTTTTACTTTTTCTTCTCAATTTCTTCTCTAAAAGCTTCTTTCTTTTCTTGCTTTAATTTTTATTAATTATTGTCCCGCATATGCCAGCAGCCAATAACATCCAGGACAACGCCAAACCTTCACTGGTATCAAACAGATGGAGCCCTGCCATAAGGCCAAATTGATCCAAGTACAGGCATTGATACCTAAAGGAGGGCTCTGGTGTTGCCTCCACAGACTTGTACAAATGAGAGATGATAAAGAATTGACCACTTACTGCCTCTCGATAACCTTGTGGTGGAAAAAAACACAAGATACCCTGGAGAGCCAACTATAAATGCCGTTATAAAAATACTAGTGCCCTAGAACACTGAAATCATAATGAAATAAAAAATTTGTTCACCTTGTAAAGCTGCATTATAGGAGAAAAAAGGGTAGCATTCTTGTCCCCTAAAAACTTTCTTGAAGGTAGTTAGCACATCACGTTTTGGGAGAACTTTTGACATAAAATTGAACCAAAGATGCTGTGATGGCCCTAAAAATAGCAAACCATATCCAGCCACGCGTAATGTCCTTATGAAGTCAAAAGAACTAGATGATGTTGATGAAATCATCTGCACAAATGTTTACCATAAGCAATCAAGGAACTTAATTTCCACACCCACACCCCTCGCACACACAATGGGATAAAAAGAGATCCTGTAAGATCACTTAAACCAGAAGAAATATCATAAATCTACTAAACAATGTAATTCATAACCTGCACAGCCATTTTTTTATACAGTTTTCAACCCGGTGAGTCTAGCTATAGAAAAGTGGAGCAATTAGCAATTTAAGTAGATACTTTAGCAGAAGAAGGGATTTAATCAAGTAATTCTATCCTCAAACTGTGATTATACCTCATAAATACTATGCAATAGCTCCACAAACTATAATTGCAGTCCATGGAGATTGTGACAGCTAACTGAAGTTAGATAAAACTTCAATGTTGGTTAAAGTTTTGGCATTTATTAAGGTTGGAAAAGAGAATTGAAAGAAGCAAGCTAGATGAAAAACGTTCTCTCTCTCTTGCCAGAGCACAATCTGTCAATCTTGTACACTTGCATCTTCAAATAAGAAATATTGCAGCTCCATTCTGCATCCCTTACAGCCAAAACGAGGGGGGGAAATGCTTCATGTATCACTATGCAAATGTTATATTCACAGCTTGAGTTGCCATTAAATGAAACTCCTAATCTTCATTAGCACCATACGCAAGTAATATCCTATTTTCCCACAAAATATTTATTAGCAGTTAGAATCAAAGCCCCCCCAGTATCCTACATAGGAAGCCACGAAGGCTCAAATGCCTTGTCAATTACATGAAGAGATTCTTTTTTCATAACAAAACAATTGTTGGCATACTAAAATTCAACTAACATTTCATCAAACACAAGTTATGCCCCCAAACAATGCTTAGTATACCCATTTAGAAATCAGAACTGAACTAGTGTAAATTGAAGGAAGCTAGGGCTCACCTGAGCGGTCAAATCAGCAGCAGCGTAAATAAGCTAAGTAGTGAAAGTTTTTGTGACAACTGGGTGTGATTCCAGCTGGTTCAAGTACCATCCTATAAACCCACTTTGGATTTAGAATTCGAACAAGATGGTCCTGATGGTGATGTTGAAAATGGGTGTGAAGGGGATGGTTTGTAGAGAGTGTAAGAGACTCTTGTTTTGCCTCGAATGATGACGAGGAGAAAGAGACTCTGTGTTTCTAATACATGTTTGCCTCATGAGATTTCCATGGAGAAAGCGTTTGCTAATTGTTCTTATGGCAATGCTGCCCATGATGACGAGGGGATAGAGACTCTGGGTATCGTATACCTTGTGCGCTGGGTTTTCTTATCCTCTGTTTCTGCTCGCTCCTCTCTCTCTGTTTGCTTCCAAAAAAAACCTGGAGAGATTTTTTTTTTCCTATATATATATTTTTAGTTAAAAAATATATAAAATTAATTATTTTTTAATACTTTTTTTTATATTTTTGATGTGTTGATTTTTAAAAAAATAAATAAATTTTAAAAAATTATTTTAATATATTTTTAAATAAAAAATTATTTTAAAAAGTATTTTGTACTATAATCTCAAATACAAATTAAAAAATAAATTTTTAATTTTATTTAAAATTAAATTTTTAATTGAGTTAAATCAAATTTTATTGATTGTAACAATGTTTTTAATGAGTACGAAGTTTCTAGTTGATATGAATTTTATTTCATTAGTCCCAATTGATTATGAAAAGATTTTCAATAATTTAATTAACTTAACTAACCTTGTTTAAATCTGAAAATGAATAGATTTAGAAAATTTGAAATTCATAGTTAAATTTATATCGGATTTCTAGTTGAATTAAACTATATATTGACTCTACCAAACCGGGAAAATCCGGCCAGTTTTTCAATAACCTGACTCGAGTTAACCATCTAGGTGGTGGCCTAGTGGTAAGAGCTTGGGACTAAGGGGTTTGCTCCCTCTTAGGTCTCAGGTTCAAACCCTATGGCTGCTCATATGATGGCCACTGGAGGCTTACATGGTCGTTAACTTCAGGGCCCGTGGGATTAGTCGAGGTGCGCGCAAGCTGGCCCGGACACCCACGATAATCAAAAAAAAAAAAAAAAAAAAAAAAAAAAAAAAAAAAAAATTTGACGAGTTAATATTAAGAAATTTATTTTAAAAAACAAAACTCAAACTCTTTGAAGAAACAGTTCTAGGATCGGATCCGAGAAGCGAGAACTCTGCTTGGGGGCAGAAACCTATAAAAGTCATCTTAATAAAATCAAGTGATTAACATCTCACGACGGTTAGATTGGGTTGGATCCAATCTTCCCTCACCTTTTCAGGGATGGCAAATGCCTGGAAAAGAGAAAGCAACAAACAGCCAAAATACCTCTCTCCAATCCTTCTCCTCCTCTCACTATCTCTCTTCCTCCTGTTTCTCTTCTTTTTCTACGCTCGATCCACATTGAATCCTCCTAACTCCACGCTTTATGTACCCCAAGTTTACCCAATCCCTCCCTTTGATTGCTTAAAATCTCCACAAGCTCACCCCGTGGTTGCCAACATAGTGGAAAACCTCAAATACCCCTTCCTCTACTCTCTCTCGGATTTTGGGTCCTTGCCCGACAAGCCCCACAAGAACATTGTCAGGCTTCTGAAAGGAAAGCCTTTCAGAAAGCCAGATATTTCAGCCACGATTCAGCAACTTCTTGAAGGAATGAAAGGGAGAAATGGGTTGGTTGTGGATGTTGGGGCTAATGTGGGAATGGCGAGTTTCGCAGCCGCGGTTGTGGGCTTTAAAGTGCTGGCTTTTGAGCCAGTGATTGACAACCTTCTGAGGATTTGTGATGGGATTTGGTTTAATCGTGTTGCGGACTTGGTTACTGTTTTTGAGGCTGCTGTCTCTGATCGGATTGGCAATATCACTTTTTACAAGGTAAAAAATCACTCTTTTCCCAAAATTTAATTCTCTTTTTAGGGCTAAGATTTATACTGGTTGATTGATTTAGCCTAATTTGAACCCTAATTCTTCCATCTGTTGTACTGAATACTCATCATCTTAGTCCTTTTAAACTGGCAGCTGGTAGGTCGGCTTGACAATAGTGCTGTTTCAGCCACAGGTGCAAAGTTGGCATTCAAGTCCAACGAAGAAATAGCCCTTCAAGTAAGGACCATCCCCCTTGACGAACTTATAACAGATTCAGAGCCTGTGTTGCTTCTCAAAATAGATGTCCAGGGATGGGAATATCATGTACTGAAAGGGGCATTGAAATTACTGTCAAGAAACAAAGATGAAGCTCCCTACCTAATTTACGAGGAAGATGAAAGGTTGCTGCAAGCGAGCAACAGTAGTGCCAAAGAGATCCGGGATTTCCTCCGAAGTGTTGGTTATAGTCATTGTGTCCAGCACGGTACAGATGCCCATTGCACCAAGGATTAGTGAGCACCAGATCATTTCATGAGAAACACAACCTATCTAACTGAATGGCTTGGTTTCCAGACCCCATCACTTGCAAGGAAATGTAACACGTTGGCTGCTTGGTGCCTGTCATTTCTTCTTGCCTTGAGAATTTTTTAGGTATGCAGAGTTCGCATGTAAGCTGTAGAAGACTGCAATTTAGGGCCTCGGCATCTGTACTGACCGAGGAAAGTCAGATTTTCTTGGATGCATATTCAAGCTTTTCAATTGTAACTTCTCCTGATGCATTGATGTCTATGAAAATCCATGACCTCCTCTTTGTGTTGGCCAATTATTTTTGTTTACAAACATGGAGTAATCTTTCCATTTCTGTAAAAAAAAATTGTTACGGGAGATCATGCAATCCTTGTACCATTTGGAAAACAAGAGTGGCAATCATCTTGCAATGATAAAATCTTGCATGATTTTGCATGGTCCTGCTTCGGAGTGTCAAGTATACACTTTTATTCGATTGGAGTTCCAAACTCACAAAATCCGCTCAACGCTAATTTTTACAACAAAAAACATCAGAGTATATTGCTTCCACGGAGGAAAGCAAGAGTTAAGGTGGTGAAATTAACACGAGGAGCAGCAAAAGCATTGAACAAGGCACATCTTTTGGCGGCCACAAGATTCTATGGATGCTTACAAGTCGAACTTCTGAGCCCTGTCATGCAGTGGCAAGAAAATTACGACGATTTATCTTACAAATTTGTCCTTCCAGCCAAATCAGACGATGATTGGCCATGCAATAGTCAGGACTCAGGACCGTAATCTTGTCAGGTACCAAACACAAAAAAACACCATTTTTGGGAGGCACGTGTGGCGTTATTCAGCTGTAGCATCAGACCTGATTCGCTCGTACAGTTGGTAAATCAGAGTAGACCTGGACATCTGAGGTTCCCTTTCCAGCACTGACATTACATCCTTAACAGAAATGGTACGAACCACCTTGGTTTGGGGCACAATTGCTTGATTCCTTCCACATTTCCTACCAGCTCCTGTCAAAGGAAAAAAGGTAAGGTTAAAAACCAAACAAATGTAATGAACACCATAATACATAATGTGATTACGAAAAGAAAGTTTGCTCCAGCATGTGTCCCTCGAATTGTCACACTTACCAGATGCAGAAGAAGGAACCACATGGCTCCTTTTTTCTGCTTCGAGATTTTCCATCATATTTCTTCCTGATGGTGATAGAGGTTTGCGGTTCACATCTTTAACTGGCTGGGAACCGGATGCCCCCTCCATCCCTCCTTCACGTTTCTGCCGGGCTTGCTCAGCCATTAGTTGCCATTTTGACAGTATGTCATCTCCCCCAACAGCTGCTCGAGCAGCAACATTAGCAGCTGTTGTCCTCATTTTGTCATCCTCCTCTTTGTTAACCTACATAGTTATAGAAATTAGAAAAACAGAGATTTGTTTTATTTGGCTAGAAGGCAAACTTTTAATACTTGCAACATCTTTAATACCTTCACTGATTTCACTCGACCTTCATCTTTCTCCTTCTCACCTTCACCTCCATTGTCACCCTCCGGCTGTATACAGAGATACAAAGTACGTGAAAAGTTAAGGAATTCATGCTTGAACAAATATATCACATGTAGAAATATTATGTATGTACTTGTGCATTGTTCTTTATGAATGTACTTCTTGAATCCTATATAATGATAGTTTAAGAAAGTGTATTGTTCTATATGAGCATGCAATTCTTGAATCATATATTAAGAAAGTAGATAGTATCAAACAAAGCACCCACTTCGTTAACTTTTTGGAGCTTTTCTGCTTCAGCCTGCTTTTTCTCCAATTCTTCCTGAGCTTTCCGGTTCATTGTCATGATCTGTTGCCGAACATCTGAAGTGATTAGAGTCTGGTGTCTTGGCTTCTCGGCATCAACACGCTGTAGAGATCCAATTTAAATCATGAAAGATGATTAAAGTAAGCAAATAAATCCAAGAACAGAGAAAGAGTCTGGGAAGTAAGCGAAAAGAAAACAAAAACTCACCTGTTTTGACAGCCTTATCATGTTACTTATTAGTCCACGCATCCTTTCTTCCACACACTAAAAATTGAATCCCACAAGAAAACGTGTGAAAATTATCTCAAAAAATGGACCAAGAGCTAGCAACTCACCAAGGACAAGCATCGCTCCACATCAGTGCCAAAGTTCTTCAAACCACATTTGGCCACTGTAACAGATAGACCGATAAATATCAAACCATGTGAATAATACTGCCTTCCATAAAGCACAAAGTGCATAGACAAATGGATTTACAGCGGACATAACATAAAAGGGGCCAAAAAACAAAAATACTAACTGATCTCTCCTAATTTTTTCTTCAAAGGAGTTTTCTGCAACATCAGCCTTTCTTCTTCTTCTTGTACAAACCGTCGCGATGCTTCGGAAACTCGACTGTCCTCCTTTGGCCCTGAAAATAGCTGTTCTTCCTCTTCCTATATCAAAGCAAAACATCCTAAGAATTCCAAGCTTATTTGTCAAAGGAATGTTTTTCCTTGCTAGATGATACTTTTGTACACACAATCTTGATGGTTGCAAAAAATACCCTGAGATTAACTCCACTGACAGCAGTGACATCATTGAGTTGTTCAATGCTTTGATCCGAAAAAGCCCCAGATACCTTATGCTTCTTACTGCATGTTATCCCATAGATTATGCATCAAACATGATTGAAAAAGAGCTTTTAATAGAATTAAAGAAATAAATGAGTCAATTAAAATCATTCTTGGTCCATAAAAGGAGCTATTTTACGTTGACGCAGGTGGAGAAGAACCAAGTGCTTCAAATGGCTTCTTTTGGCCAACAGAAGGCTTTTTGGGAGGTGTTCTTGCATTAACTCCAGCAGGAGAAGCTACAGATGAGATTCGCGAGCCTGCCTGATAACATATAGAAGCAAAAAGGATATTATTCATCAACGGACAGAAAATGTCTAGTTTAATCATTCCAGCAGTTTTGTTTGTGAAATTGAGTGCAAAAACATATTTCTGATGAGTTAAATTAAAAAACCTTAATAAAATTTCATGGGATTGGAGAATCTGTATACCATATTGACTCTCAATCTGAGTCAAACCACAGGGAAATAAGCTGGTAAAGACAAATTCACTCATATATTCCACCAGAGCTAGGAGCCAATGTTAAGACAGAGAATGCTTTTAGCTATATACCAAGTTGACACAGGAGCTTTCAGAAGATTTTTATTTGCTTAGTAATTTTAGTTTTTTTATTTGGTTAAGAAAATGCTTGTGTTATTTGGATTCACTATTAGTCCTATAACTTTTAATACTGCTTCCTTTTCTGATGAGGATTAGGATTTAGACCTACAACTAGTATAAATAAGGCTGCCTATGCTATTATTCCAAACATTTCGTATATTTTATCAATCGGTTTATGTTTTAGAGACTGTCTACAAACTGTAAACTTATTTTTCCAGTTCCAGCTTCAATTTTCTTCTAGTTTAGACATCATATTTACTGTTCTTTGCTATTTTGATTTGATATCTCTTCCCACTATACATCATATTCACGCACCAAAAGAGTACTTGAGTTTTGCAAATTGCAGGATGACATTTGTGGTTCATTTTCAAGGATCTTGGAGAAGGCTACATTTTTCAACCAGTTTCAAAGTAGCTTCCTTCAATGAAGCAGGTTCAAGTCCAACTAACTCCAGTTTATTTGCTCATTGTGTAATGAGAGAGGCCTACCCCCATTTGTGTAGCTCAAGACTCAAAAGGCCACCCGATTAACCCAAAAAAAACATCATCATGTTTCATCTCAACAGCTGGATAAATCATCATTGGCTGAAAGAGTTGGGCTTGTGCAGCACCAAAAAACTCCAACCTAATAACTATTGCTAATTGGTCCAACCACCATTAACTGATTGACAAAGCGTCAGGGATGCAGAGCAATTTGCATTATTTCTACCACTTTTTTCAATCCCTGTTTCCCAATCATATATGTTTGCTCTCATTGATGCTTGGTATAAGATATCAAGTTTCTCCTATGCCCAATGGACAAGTTATTTTAATCCAGCCTCATCAATGTTCATGGTAACAAGAATAGAACAAAATCAAATGTTTCTAGCATTACATGAAATTAATTATCCATTGCAAATTAGTAGGAAGTACTGGGGGGTTTTCACCACTTGAAAACATAAGATCGAAGTAAAAATGAAAAAAGAAAGAAAGAAAGAAAGTTTAAGAGTAAAGCAGCCATGCAAAAAACAAATGGTCGTGTTCTTCTGTAAATGTTTAACCTGTCAGATTAAGAATTCATCTAGTGGTTTAAAAACGACCTATAAGATGGTAGATAAACTATGAAATCAAGACCTAACAACTAGATGTGCTAGAATTATATTCATGATCAGTATGAAAGTACCTGGCCATTGGGGTCCATTTGAGTCGCAATTGAAGGGGGGGCAGAATTGGGAGGCACTGTTGAAAAAACAATTTTAGTAGACTGCTTGTCTAAAGATTGATCCTTTAAATTTCCTGAAATTGCATTTCCCTTTTCAACAGGTGATGGAGACAGCACTTGAGGGCTCGACAACTGGGGTTTGTTCTGCTGCTCACCAGCCTGTTCAAGCAAACCTGGTTTTACATAATTCAACGAAGAGAATGAAGCAGGACTTTTCTCTCTATTTGATGGTGCTTGCCAAGGAGCTGAATTCTGTTGCAATGCTGATTTGTTTGTATAATGGGAAACAGAACCACTGTGCACTCTACTAGGATCATCAGCAGAATTTTGCCTCTCAAACTTCGGCGTGCTTATCATGCTGTGCATTGGCCCTCCTATTTGAGTCACACCCAGATTTTGATGATGTGGAATTTGCCTTGTTTGTGGATCATGGGGTTGTGGCTTCACAGATGCTCCTGAATTACTAACATTTGTCCCAGAATATGGATGGTAATTACCACCACTGCTTCCATACATTGGAAAGGAAGTTGGTGGAAAGTTCACATGTTGTTGTTGCTTGTTCTGCCCTTGCATTGAAATAGAGGATCGCTCTCTTTCTTGATTGGAAATGCTTGCATTGGAGGAATGTGATTGGCTCGCTTGCATTACAAGAGAATCTGGCTTCCATTCTACCGCTTTGGATTTCTGAGAATTGA
Source organism: Populus nigra (assembly GCF_951802175.1). Classification (NCBI taxonomy): domain Eukaryota; kingdom Viridiplantae; phylum Streptophyta; class Magnoliopsida; order Malpighiales; family Salicaceae; genus Populus; species Populus nigra. Next base: position 47,915,161 of record NC_084853.1, on the reverse strand, counting down.
CAATGCTTGAATCAGTCTGCAATTGGACTGCTGAAGGAGGATTATGAGATGGTTCTGCAGGAATAGATCCCCTCGGATGAAGTACAGAATGATGTGGATCAGGAAACTGAGCAGCACTGATACCAGCAGGCATTCGCCCATCGAGCTGGCGACCAGCTTGAGGCTGTAACTGGGATTGGTTGGTACCTGGCTGCAGTGCAGGACAAGCTAGTTTTAGCCCAATATCACTAAGAGAGTCCTAAGCTCATTACAATTTCACTAGCCCATGCATTACTTGCCTGTGATTGCAGTTGTGCAGCTGCCAGCCTGAGCACTTGATCCCCAACAATATTTCTCATGAGTCTGACAAATTGGTCTTTTGCAATTTCATTTTTCTAAAAATAACAAAGGAAGATATATCATAATAATAACCAGTCCCATGCATAAAAGAGAAAGCACAAGAACAAAGAAATTCATGTCAGAGACCCACCCTCAGTTTATTATATAAAGTTTGTAGCTGCATCTCTCTGTCTTTATCAAGATGAGGCTTTAAGGCAGGCAACAATATCGCAAAAGGTATCTGCTTGCTATTCTTTTGGTTGCCTGCCTGATCTGTGCCTGCAGTTTGCTGATTGCTCATCTTCTGAAAATTTAAAAAGTGAGGATCACCATCAGAACTTTGCATTTTATCAGGCTCGGATTTTGGGATAGGATTTTTCTCATAGCTTTGCATCCCAATCGATTGAGGAGTCTGGAGAGGAGCCTGTTCCACAAGCTCTTGTTTAATATCATCTTGGGATGTTTTCTTAAGTAATGGCGGGTGGGTTGGTTCCTGTGGGAAACCCCCCTGCTGCTGTTGGTTCTCAGCATTAGGTCCATTCTGCTTTGTCTCCATTGCAGATGTGTGCTGCTCCTGATGATGTTGTCGTTGAACATTTTTTGCATCAAGTTCCTCGGTATTATTGGCATTGCCAATTTTCCCTGCAGTTGGCCGATTAGGAAATTGTTGGCTGGAACTTTGATTGTTTTCATGGCACAAAACTACTATATTTTACAATTGTGTACAATAAATAATCAATATTTTAAATATATTCCAGAAAAGCGAGAAGAGTATCGGCAAGTCCAGGAAGAAATCTGTACTTTTTAAACAAGCTTTCTGACAAGAATGGGCATAGCTTTTAATCTAGCTGTTAGATTGGACTAAAATTTTGTCAGCTCATTCTACCTCCCTGGTTCTGTAGTAGGTCAGCTAATTATAACCAGCTATACGCTAGTTTCTTTCTCTACAGTTTAAGGCCATGAGATTTAGGAATTCAGAAATCCTAGCTTTCTATCTTTCGCTGCGTCAACTATCTTGACGAAAGTAGGAAAAGACTAAACACAAGCACAAGTATTACTGCAAATATGATAAACTGACTAGCTACTTGACAACCTGCAGCAATTAAACGAGCACAATGCCCAAAAAAAAAAAATAATAATTTCTCCAACTTTATATGCTTACATATTAATCCTAATCTCCACTTTCTCATATTTCAGCCTAAATCATATAATTCTATACTGCCAGTAAATTATAAGAAACTGAATTAATTGATTAAAATGTGGTTGAATGAAGATCAAATAAATACCCGCACTCGAATCAGACGGCTGCGAGGTGGACACATCGCCCCCAATATCCCTGTTCAGGGCAGCTTGGAAAGCCTCCACATCAGCACCGGAATGCATGGTTTCGTCCTTTAAGCACAATTCCAAAAACCCCTCAAAATCAAACGTAAGTTGAAAATAGAAGAAAAATAATAATGCTTACCTCGTCTTCTTCGAGAAGCCTCATTATGTTAGGGTCCATCACCAACCAAACAGCCTGTGGTTGATGTTACGACTATGCTGCTTATTTCAACGATCCGTTTGCTTTTGGCGTGGATAAGATTTATAATTGTATTCGTATACGAGGTGTGAATAACTAGGAAGGAGATTAATCTGGGAGATTAAGGGACAGATGAGATAGTGAAGCTATTTGATTTTGCTCAGCGTTCCTGGGAGATGTTTTACGGAGAAAGAGGAAAAGGTTGCAATCTCGTTGTGCTTTGCAAAGCTATTAAAACCGGTTCGACCCATGACACCAACTCGGTCAAAAATATGGGTCACAAGTTGGTTAAAATGGTTAACTTGGGTTTATATCATTTTATTTTTATTTAAAAAAAAACATTGTTTAGAAGCAAAAGAAAATTGAAAAAACTCAAACCGGGTAAATTTCAAGTTGATTTTTTTAAAAATCAAAATCCCATTAGGAATTGAATTTACCTATCAATTTTAATAATTGTGGTGCTTTGGTTGCTTTATATATAGCTCCTATTATTTGGTTTGGAGACTGAGTTAAAAGAGTCATAAATTATTGGATAAATCGAGATTAATTATTGTTATTAAAATAATGTATTTTTTCAAGAGAAAATAATTTTTTTTTAAAACCAGACCATTTCAAGAGTCAGGACAACCGGACTAATTTTTAATAATTGTGGTGCTTTAACTGTTTTATATATGGTTTTTTTACCTGGTTCGGAGATTGGCCTGAAAAAACATGGATCATTGAATTATCTTGTCAAATGAGATTAACTATTTTTAATTTAAACGGTATCATTTTATTTTTATTTTAAATTTTCTTTAGTATTTACATGGTTGATTATTTAGTAACCTAGCTGATCAGGTTATACTAATATCTTGTTCAATTTGACTATAACTCAAGCCAAATTAGATTTCAAATCCTGAGTTTTATTTTTAAGCAGTTTTGTGTTTAATAATCCAATAATTTGTTTTTGTTTTTGCTTAGTGTTTTTGAGACGGAAATTTTACTGAGAAAAAAAGAGGAAAAGGTTGTGATATAGGTGTGCTTTGCAAGGTTATTAAAATCAATCTGTTCCATGACACCAACTTGATTAAAAATTTAAATCACGAGTTAATTAAGATTAAGATGGTTAACTTAGGTTTATAGATTTATGTTGTTTTAATTTTTTTAGAAAAACAAAACAACATCATTAAGCAAAAAAAAAAATTTAAAGAAAACAAATTGGCTCAATTTCAAGTTAGTTTTTTAAAAAACCTATATCCCATTAGGATTTGGGTTGGACTATCAGGCTATATTGAATTTTAATAATTATGATGCTTTGGTTGTTTTATATATAATTCTCTTATTTAGTTTGGAGATTAGTTTAAAAAAATCATAAATTATTGGATTATTAGGTTAATTGAGATCAATTATTTTTATTAAAATAATTTATTTATTTATTTAAAGAAATTAACTTTTTTTAAAATTAAACCCTAGAAAGAGTCGGGACAACAAGCTAATTTTTAATAATTATGGTGCTTTAATTTTTTTATAAATAGCTATTTTATCTGGTTTAACATGAAAACCCATGAATCATTGGATTATCTCATCAAATGAGATTAATTATTTTTTTTATTAAAACGGTGTTATTTTATTTATTTTTGTTTTTTTCTTCAAATCTTGAGTGTTTACCTGATTGATTATTTAGTAACCTAGTTGACTAGGTTATACTAATATTTTGTTCAACTTGACTAGAACTCGAGCCAAAGTAGATTTTAAATCAAGAGTTTTTTTTTAGTAGTCTCGTGTTTAACAACTATAGTTTTATACGCTGAGCACTTGATGATTTAGAATCGGGTTTCGGCCGACCTAATTCATGACGGGCTTCGGTTTGTTGTTAGTGTGGACTTGTTTTTTAGAGACCAGTCCTTTGTGTGCTTTTTTAAACGGAGGCCCGTTTCATTTTTATTTGAGAACTCCACTTTAATAATAATAATAAAAAAAAAGATATAAAATAAATAACGTAATAAGTCCACAACACAAAGTCATAATAGTCCCACAGAATAAAAAGGGGTTTCGTCTAATCCGAGGTTTCGGATCCGAGTTTTCGTGACTAGCTCATTGAGGATACTATTTATTACTGATCAGTTAAATTATACCTAGCCTTGACCTGAAATGATGCGATGCAGTGACGTTTTTTAAAATATAAAGAACATAACCCCCCCCACTCCCCCCTCCCACCACTTGTGTGGCAGCTTATCAATAAACTGGAACACAGGAGGCAATTGGAGAGGAGAAATTTTTAATGAAGATTTGTTTCTGGTATCAAATACAGCATTATCTGGGATGCATTTCAATGGGGTTTAATGGACTTGTGCCTCGAGTGATCCAGAGGATAGCAATGCACACTCTAGCTTCACATGCAATTAGGTATGGCGTAATCTCGAAGGAATTAAAGCAAAAACAACGAGGGCAAAGATAAAGTCAATAATGTAACTAAGGCATCATAGTAATATAAACAAACTCCACAATACATAGCAAAAACATCCAAGAATCTGAACGAATTGCTCTGCAAAGTTCCAAACTCGATCACCTACGACAATATATATGGAGCTTTTAACCAATCCCCACAAGTTCTTTCTTTCTCTCCTGCTTCATCTTCATTTCTGGAGGTGGGGGAAACATGTATAGACGTCAGATTTGGGGTGTTTGGCTTCTGCATGCTCCCTGCACTTCACTTCCGATGTGGTGCAAATGAATGTCTGCATACACACCTTGCACTGCAAACAAAACCCACCAGTTTATTAGACGATCAAAAACAAGATTTTCAGTCCAAATACTTCCGTGACTGAAATTATAGGTTGAGACCTAACGAGAAGGTAATCTCACCGAGTCAACCGTGATAATCTAAGAAATTCCACTGAGACAATAACATGATAGAAGCCAGAGAAAAGCATATATAGAACAGAAGATCAGGGCCTCTCTCAATTGCCACAAATTCATTCAAAAGCCAATACTAAACCGCAGCCTAGCAATGGTCAATAGACAGACATGGAAAAGCAAGTATAGATGATTCTTAATCATTGATTAGTTGTTGAGACTGGGTTTCTTCCAATGATTAATTCTTTCCTAGATAAGTGACTATAGAGGAGGATTATCTCTAAAAAAAAAGTAATTATTCATCGGTAAAAAACACAGATCCTTTCCAAAATCTATCAAAAAACCAGTTCAACTCAAAAGCTCAAGCCGTTGGCTAAGATCATGAAAATAGTTTTACATTGCTCCCTGATACATACTCTCATGTATGTATGGGGGCGATCGGGTTGAACTGATTCTTTGAAAAAATCAACCTATCTTGACCTAATTTCAGCTTTCACTAAATAAAGTAAATTTAAAAATTCTATGAATTAAATTGTTATAAAATTAGCGGCCGAGAAGAGCAAGAGCGGTAAATACCTGGATCGACATGGCTTTCTTGTTTGATTCGAGCTGACTTCCTGCATATAAATCGGAAGAACAAAACCGAGTCAGGACATGAACATGACCACATAGATCTCCTCGGACAAACATCGAGCAGTCAAATAAACAAAGAGAGAGAGAGAGAGAGAGAGAGAGAGAGATTAGGCTTGCTAGGGTTTTATAAACAGTCAATCAATTACCCTTGGAACCAGCTTTTTGCTTCTCCAAGTTCTTCTCGCGAGCCATCTTTGCCTTCTGCCCGTTGCCGCCTCCCATTGTTTTCTTCTTCTGGTGAAACAGGCACTGGAGAATAGGAGATGTGGTTTGGAAATCTACCACTTAAAGAGAGGAGAGGACACCACGGCCAATTCTACCTAGAGGATACCCTATTTATGTTCAGAGAAGATAGCCAACCGAAAGGACAATTCCATTAGAACTACGCCGACGGATTTTGTTTTACTGGGTGGGGGTTTGCATGGGCCTACGGAGCTGTTCGGGACTGTAGCCTTTTTTAAAAGTTTTTTTAATATAAATATATTAGAATACTATTTTATTTTATTTTTCAAATTTTATTTTTGGAATTAGAATATTAAAGTAATTTAAAAATATTAAATAAATTAAATTAAATTAAAATTTAATGAAAAATCAGCTACAGGCCAGGTTGTTAAAGTCGACCCCGTTTATTCGAGTGGCCTTAAATTCAAAGAAGATAGCTTAGAAACTTCGTTAAAGGCAGGCTTGGATCTCGTTCATGTGACGGGAGTAGGTGGGAGAATTTATAATCTCATCTCGTGGAAGTTGATTTTTAGATAGGGCCCATCCGTGGAAAGTTCACGCACAGTTTTTTTTAAAAAATAGAAAAGGAACAAAACTAGATCACTTGTTTGTTTGAAAATCAAGCTAACCTTAAAAAAAATTTAATAATCCCAGTTAAATATTTTTTTTTGTTTATTCTCTATTTGAATTTAAGATTTAAATAATATTTTTGATCACTTAATAATTTTCTAAAATTAATTGCTTGTTTGGAAGAGATATAGAAGTTGTTTTTTAAAATATATTTTTATTTAAAAATATATTAAAATAATTTTTAATTTCATGAAATTTATTTTTGATATCAATACATTAAAACGATCCAAAAATTAATAATTTAAAACTTAAAAAATTTAAAAAAATTAAAAAATATGGTTTGTCATAATATCAAACACCACTTAGGTAATATTTGAAAATATAATATCTATTGTTTTTCAAAATATTTTTAACATGGAAATATATTAAAATAATATTATTTTTATTTTTTACCACCACATTAAAAAGATTAAAAAAATATAATAAAATTATTTTGAACAAAAAAAATTAAAAAAAACAATCACATTGCACTACCAAATGAAACAGGCGTGTTTGAGATTATGATAGTGATGGTAATATCAACGCATTAAAATAATTTAAAAATATAAAATAAAAATTATTTTAAATAAAAAAAATTAATATTAAAAAAATATAATTTAGACCATCTTTCCAAACATTAATACAAGAAAAGTTTGGTGCGGTTATTGTTAGGATTAACAACGACACCTGGAGCTCGCTTGTGAGAGCATTCTCGGAGAAAGCTAAAAATAAATAAATAAAATATTATTTTACATGTTTTAGAGAGACAACTAAATAAAATGTTTTTTTATTATTTATCTTATAAAAATATTATTCCTGTATATCTTGTAATAATGTTGAAATACTATATGTTATAATAATGTTTTTTTTTTCATTGTTTTCTTCTTTAACTTTTTTTAAATTTATTTTTTTTTTGTTATAATTTATGTCATAAATTTAACGAGTTTATTCAGCTGATTAAAATTATTTATTTTTATTATTTATTGTATTTTTTAATATTAAATTAATTAAAAACCATTTATTTTTAGATCTATTAGCGCAACCAGTTTATATTAAATTTTTAAAATAATTATGTATAATTCATTTTTTATAATTGAAATGAACATAAAAACTATATTACGCTATAATGAATAGTGTCTTTCATGGAAGATGCCCTTACTTCGAGGAACCGTGGTGGTCCGCGTGACAAGGCTTCTGACAACACGCACTAGTGGTGGACCCATCCAACCCAATAACAGAGAGCCTCCTAATAAATGGCCCAACCATCGGCGACTACCAGCAAACGTTTAATTGTTTCGGGTCTTTGACGCTGGCTTTCTTTACTTCAAGGAGGAGCCATTCTTTTTTTTTTTTTTTTTTTAATTATCGTTGGTGTCCGGGCCAGCTTGCGCGCACCTCGACTAATCCCACGGGTCCTGAAGTTAACGACCATGTAAGCCTCCAGTGGCCATCATATGAGCAACCATAAGGTTTGAACCTGAGACCTAAGAGGGAGCAAACCCCTTAGTCCCAAGCTCTTACTACTAGGCCACCACCTAAATAGTTAGGAGAAGCCATTCTTTGCTAGTTGTACGGTGGTTGTATGGTTGGGTTCACGAACGAGCTTTTATTTTTATTTTATTTGATAATAGTGTTTTTTAATCAATTTAATTAAGAATATATTTATTTTTAAAATAATTTTAAAAATACATTATTCCTCTCAATATAATACATTAAAAAATATCCAAAAAGTCGAGTAAAAATATATAAAAAATTATCTACCAAACATTCGAGTGGATTGATTACACACACTAAAGGATTGGTTTTTATTTTATTTTTCTTTCCTGGTTGGTAAAACAACTAAATAAATGGTAAGTTATCCGTCATTTTTCTTCTTCTTCCTTTCACTCTTCTCAATCCATGTTCCTCAAGTCCATGGTTTTAAAATTCTGATGTCGTTTTTTATGCCGAGGTTAGATATTGTGTGTAAGTATTTTTTTTCTTAACATTAACTATTTTAATTTTAATATCAGAAGTTTGGTATGATCCAGTGAAAAAAAAAAAGCAACAACAAATCCATGTACACGGCCCTATTTATTTTTGTGTTTCAAAAACGTTTTTGAAAAAAATTAATTTTTTTTATTTTTTTATTTACTTCAAATTAATATTTTTTCAGTATTTTTATATCAATTTGATGTGCTGCTATTAAAAATAATTTTTAAAAAATAAAAAAATATATTATTTTAATATATTTATAAATAAAAAACATTTTAAAAAGTAACTATAACCATACTCTCAGCACAAGCACTTTATCCTCTCAAACCACGATGCTTGCCCAATCCATGGATTTTATAATTTATTTGGAACAATTTACAAAGTGAAAAAAAAAACAATAACAAAGATAAATAACATAATATTTATTAATTTTACAATAAGATCTATCCATAGCATGATTCTACATAGCACAAATAAATGTTAATGAATTTTACACAAATAAGTCCATTTTCAATTGATAATTTGTCCCAAATTTATATATATAAAAAGGACACGAATCCAAAATTTTGGTTTAAAAATCAAAATGATCGCACCACTGCCATACTCATTGCACAAGAGAATCCATTATCAGCTTTCATGCTTCGATCATAAGTCATGTCATGGTAAAAAATTATGAAGGCAATGCTTGTTCAGAGGTCACTGCAAAAGGTATTGCCATCATTAATTGACCAATAAGAGCCGGAGCCGTCATAATAGTTGAAATTTAAAATGTTTTTTTTATAAATATATTAAAATAATATTTTTATAATTTTTAAAAAATATTTTTAACAACAACAAAATTTATTCATTCTAATGTCATTTTTTATGCAGAAGTTAGATATTGTGTGTAAGTGTTTTTTTCCTAACATTAACTATTTTAATTTTAATATTAGAAGTTTGGTATGATCCGGTGTAAAAAAAAACAGCAACAAAATCATGTATTTAGACCCTATTTGTTTTTGTATTTTAAAAACATTTTTTTAAAATATTATTTTATTTTTATTTTTTTTTTATTTTAAATTAATATTTTTTTAATATTTTAAAGACAATGCTTGCATTTAGAGGTAACTGCAAAAGGTATTGTCATCGTTAATCAACTAATAAGAACTGAGATTGTGATAATAGTTGCAATTCAAAATGCTTTTTGTTTATAAATGTATTAAAATATTATTTTTTTATTTTAAAAAAATATTTTTAATATCAACATATAAAATGATCTAAAAATATAAATATTTATTTTTAAAAAAAATCAAAATTTTTAAAAACATAATTTCAACTGCATTGTGATCATTACCCAAGATTTACTGTATATTGCCACTGTTCATCGTCAATCCTTTGACATAGGCATGAGCACGGCCACTCTCTGGTGTCGAAATCTGAACACCTATGCAAGAGCCTAATACCCTGGAAAGGCCAGACTAAAACCAATCTGATCTGGCCCGCAGTCCTGCACTTTCAATGAACAGCTAGCCTATCACCCCTGAAGGTGGAATCCTGGTCCAAGTCGAAAGTTCTAGAGTACTAGGCTCTGGCCCACGTCGTCATGGAACCATCAACCCTGACTGCCCTCTATATTTTCAATCTAGCCCGGTTGCTAGGTAGTTGACTAGATGTTTATCTTTAATCCAGAGACCACCTTGAAAGGATTTGGATCATCGGTTTAATTCTTGACTAAGATGATAATATTTTTATCTATTTGTGTTGAACCGGTCAATTTTAATTAAAGTTCGATTTAATTATATGAATCACTAAAAACTCGTTCAGCCTAAACTAATCTAGTTAGATTAATATATTATTTTATTTAATTAAAAAACTAACCCGAGTAAAGTTTTATATTGGTTCATTAAAACAAATGGAGTTTAGCAATCATGATAGTTAATCTCATAGTTTTGAAACCCGGCCCGGCCCGGTCCGGGGCTGGAATCGGGCTAGGGTGATGAAAAAATAAGATAAGCCATGACCCGGTATGACCCGGCAAAATCCAGTTGCAACCGGTTGATTTTTGTATTTTTTTACTAAAACAACACCGTTTTGAATTTTTTTTAAAATAGGGATTGACCCGGCCGACCCGGTCAAAACCCAGTGACCGGGTCAAAACCCGGAACCCGGGGCTTGGACCGGGCCGGGTTTAAAAACTATGGGTAATCTACCTCTCTTTCCTATTCTTTTTTTTTTCCCTTTCTTTTTCCCCTGGTTTGAGGTTATGCTTGTTTCGTTGAAATTTACATATGTATATTTGACTAATTGCATTAATGGGATTCATTTATAGTGATTTTTCAACCGGAGAGAAGATTCAATACTTTGAAATTAGGCTGGTTTCGTCCATGGAATCATTTATGGATAGTTGTCCGAGGGGAAACGAAGACCCACACTCCTATCTTATCTCACCATCGTTTTATTATTTTTCCTCTTTGCAACCCACCCTCATTATTAAAGGAGGATGCCTTTACCTGCAGGCATCACCGCCCCATACGTAGATTGAGATAAGCACGCCAGTGCATCACAAGATTTTCAAAGAAAAACACACGAGCAACGTTGAATAAAAGAAAATCGTGATCCACGCATGGCTTGTCTTGAGCCGGTCTTACCGAGTTCGACCTGGCCAAGACTCATGGCAGGTGAGCTAATTGGATCAAACCCAACTTTTTTAAAAAAAAAACTCTAGAAAGATTTTGTTTTTTTTAAAAAATCCGGGATTTTTCGTTAACTTAAGATGTTTTTTTCTTGAAAAATCGAGTTTCTCCACCAAATTAATCCGACTGGTCCCGGCAATCCGACCCGTCAAGCTGGACTGCAAAACAATGGGTTATTAGTTCTGATACTCTTGAAAGTTTGACAGAAGTGGTGCCATTCAAATTTCTAAATCCATTTTTCAAAGGAATGTATTTATGGAGACGCTGGCAAGCGTACTTTTTCTCTGTGGTAGTAAAATTATATCAATTTCGAACTTTATTTTCCTCTACAAACGTATCTCAAAGGAATTAAATTAGAGATGCAGAAAAAACTATGGTCTATAGATACATCTCAGGAACCTTTTGGTTAGGTGGAACAGTGATTTTCCAAGAATGTGATGGCAAGTGGTAAAACAAAACAAAAACACACACAGCGAGGTCAGAGTCTCGAGCAGGCAAAGATCCTGAAACAGCCCGGTGATCTACCTCTTCGAAGTATGCTCTAGACTGAATTTTATTTAGCAAAAATTCTGAAATAATCCGGTGATCTAGCTGTTCGAAGCATGATCTAGACAAAAATTTATTTTGAATTATTCTCAATGCTGACTTGATTAGAATCAGGTGATATAACATGTCCAGTTCAAACACAGTTAAATTAAAACCAATAATTCCTTTTGTGTTTGGCTTTGTTTGAGTAGAGTTTGGCATGGAACGTTTGGGTTATAAATTACCTAATTTTGACTGGATTAATGTTCAAAGCAAATCCATTTTGATTCCACCAAACTAATTGCATGAATCCTAAACATATTCAAACCGACTTTGACAACCATGAACAAAATGTTTATTAAGGTTTTGTTTGTTTATACTGTGCTGTTTGTATTTTGTTTTAATTATAAATTTAAAAATATTTAATTAATTAATACTCACATAATTCTACATAAATCTCAATTTTTTTTTAATCTTGAATAAAAATAACTACAATTTATATATTTTTTAAAAATATTTTTTCAAATCATAATCATAGTCAACACAATACTAAACACACAAAAAAAATTTTATTTTTTAAAAATATATCAACATAATCAATTTAATTTTTTTTGAAGATAAATATATCATCTGAAATAATCTAAAAATATTTACTTGATATTTATTTTTAAAAAATAATTAAAAATCACTTGTAAAAGGCAAACATGCCGAGTCACCATGGGTCCAGTTGGCTGATTGTGCACTTTTTAGACACCAATAGTGTTAGCCTATTTGGGACCCACATCACCGTATAAACTTAACCAAAAAGGAAAATAAAGATGCAGAATATGCTTTGCTCTTCCCTGCAAATATCCTTTCCCTCTCCTTCTCTTCTGTTTCGATCCCTTTATTACTTCTGTCTTTTCCACTTCCCTCATCGAAAACAAAAGACCTTCCCCTTCTCGCTGCTTCTTCTCTTTGCTTTGATAAATAAAGATGGAGCTTGTTAAAGAACTGTTTGTGACTGGTGTTATTGCTGTTCTGTTCTCCTTTCTCATAGCCAAACTTGTTTCTATGGCCATGTCCAGTGGTGATTCTAGCCACCACGACGATTCTCAAACTCAAAATGTTGATCGAGAAGCTTTTTCTGCAGCAGAGATTGTCGGTGAAGAAGAAGAAAAGGGGATGATGGAGGAGTTACGGTATCGTGAAAGATTGGAAGTTGAGGGGCTTAAGAGCGAAATGAGAACAGAGTTTGTTGAACAAGTAACAGAAAAGGTCTATGAGTTTGTTACAGGAATTTCTTCTGTCGAGCACGCTAAAGATTCAGCAACTCGTGACGAGATACTACTTGAAAGTGAAACTGAGGTTCAAGAATTGATCGAGGCAATTTTAAAAGAAGAGGAGGAAGAAGACAGGCTAAAAGAAGGTGACTTTTACGATGAAGACGTCAAGCAAGCAAACCTGGTTAGTTCTAATAGAGTAAACAGAGAAGAGGAACTGATTGGCGTTGAATTAAACGTTGTCGAGGAGATTGGGGTTGCTGGGAGTGATTCAAAAGAGAGGATTGAAGAAATTGAAGTTAACGAGGTCGAGGATGATGATGATTGGGAAGGGATAGAAAGGAGTGAATTGGAGAAAATATTTGGAGAAGCAGCGAAGTTTGTTGAGGAGTCAGGAAATAAAGATGAGAGATTGGCAAGTGTAGGGAGTGATTTGCAGATGGAGTTGTATGGACTTCATAAGATTGCTACTGAGGGGCCTTGCAGGGAGCAGCCTCCCATGGCTCTCAAGGTTTCTGCTCGTGCTAAGTGGTATTAAATTTTCCTAAATTAACATAATGTCTCTGCTTTACTCTTTTTTTTCTCTGTATTCTGTTCTGTTATTGTTTGCTAAATTGTCCGAATGAGAGCAGCTAAACGTTTTCCATTAGGGGTTTTAAGTTTGTCAGAGGATAGGATAAGATAGTCTTGGGTGGGAGAATATGGTTTAGTGATACACAAAGTGAAGATTCACGGCATGTGGATCAAGAATTAATGGATGTCAAACAAGGTTAGAGTCTTTTATTTAGAAAAAGAAAAAGAAAATCAGAATACGAACACATGGAAATCGTTAGAAATCCAGGTAGTACCGTAGTACTACTATAAATGATGTTTATATGGCCATTTTGTCTGTTTCCCATATTGCTTAGATCTACCATAGTACTTTCATGTAGAAAAAAACCCCAATGATCCTATTGTCTTTATTTGGAAACTAGAGGTGTTGCTCTTGCCGCTCCAACCTTTTCACGATTGGTTTGGTCGAAGTCCTTTACCTTTTCCTCCACCCTAGATTTTTTACTGGTACTGATTCGATTGTTTGGAAATAGCCAAAAAGCCAGAAAGCTTAGCAAACAAAATACAAGATTATGGCAGCCATCAACCATATAATCTTGTGCTAGAGGGATTGTACACCTAAGAAAAAGAAAATGAAAGCTCAGAACAACACCTTAGGGGCTGCCTATACCAAAAAATTGCACGGTATAGTTTGATAGTTAGTTACAATAACAGGGTTGACAGCTGCTATGTATGAGTGATCGAGGGCACTGGTTACGTTGTGCAAGGAATGCTTGGCAAAGGCTGGGAAACATGAGTCCAGAGGCGGCTATGGAGCAGTATATTGCCCTTGTATTGGAGAAAGCACCGGGGTGGATGGAAGAAAAACCTAGTGTAGGTATTTTCCACTGCACCGTAGAGCACTTATGTTTCCTGTAATGACTGAACAATCTCTGGTTAATTTCATTTTACAGGGAGACAATAAACCAGGATCATCTGAAGTGGAAAATCTTGTTGCTGTGACTCCAGATATAAGTACATTATCATCCCGTCAACCAAATTTTACAGATGAAATGTATGTCCTGAGTGTTTGGCTATTTCCCCCTTCAATCCTTTATTTTTTAGTTCGTTTCTGTCTTTTCATTAGCTTATTATTATGTTATGATACTATCACTATTCTCATATGTAGGACATGTAGGAGTCCAGAACCGAAGCCTGTTGCTGAAGAAGGTGATCCGACAGGGGGCTCGAACCTGGATAGCAGGTTACAAATTGTTATTTCATGCATATTGCTTTCTCTTCCATATGCCTTATTCTCCTAAGCTGTTGCAGGAACTTGAGGGTTCCTGAAAAGGTTTGAATAGAAAGTTGTTAGTTTCATAGGACAATATGATTAATGTAGTTTCCATGCTTTGCATAGCAGAAAGGTAGAAAATATTTTACAGAAATCTTTATTTGATGTCGTTTATCAGTAGTCTGATTTATAAGGTTTATTTATAACCACCACTTGGAAAACAAGCACCACCGTTATAGTAACAACTAAAATTTCCCCTGGGTTGCCCCCTGGCATGGGGTAGCTCAGGTGGTCGGTTACGGGAGTTTGAGTTGAGATCTTAGGTTTTTGACTTAAAGTTATCCACCAAAACAAAAAAAAAGGCCGGTGGTTTCTGTCTATTTTGAATAATCCTTAATTACCTCTTGGAATGTTGTAGAGGGTGTTTTCCTCAAATGAGGCTGGGAAGAAATCCCTTTTCAAGAAAATCAGATCCCTTTAAAGAACAGTTTTTTTATTGTTGAAAAGGAAACCACAGGCTTCACGCTATAAATGTAACGAAGAAAATTTTAAGGAAAATGGGTGGATGATCATCATTTCTTGCACCACCACATTCTTATGTGAAAAGTTTATTGATTCTGCCACTTATTTAAATGGAGATTCTTATTTACCTGTCATCTGTAACTAGACAATCACCAGTGACAATCTATGAGGAATCTGCCATCCATGACTTGGGTCATATTCCCGAGCACTGCTCTAGTGAATTTTCATGTAGTCTCGCCACTCATTTCTTTCTTATGGAAGGGTCATGCTTGCAATGATTTCAATATGCAAGCCAATTAGGGCTGCACATAACCTATTTAACATGAAATTTTTCAGGCCAAAGAATGACAAGCATTGCCCTGCTGCTTGAGATAACCATGGAGCCCTTCTCCTTTGGCTTGACCACAAACAAGACCGATTACTGTTGCCAAGTATAATCTGTTTCAAGTATGTAAGGTTCTTGCCTGTTTATACTACCATTTATATGTCCCTAGAAGTGAACTATGCATTGTGTGATACTAATAACATTTATGCGTTGTGCATTGATGCATTTGTATATACACCCTGCTGGTTGGAATCATTGAATTATAATATGATGTTTATGCACCATTCTTTCCGAGGCATGGTTAAGACTCGATGCTTATGCCAGTCTTTGTGGTCCTTTGTTTGACTCTTTATTCTAATCCATGAGAATATATGAAGCGATATTGGCATTACGTGAAAGGAATGTGCTAAGGGTTTTGCACTAATTATGCTATTTTTGCCAAATACTTATCGAGAATACATTCACATGCAATTGAAGTGCTCCTCACGTTTGGAATTGTTGAGAGGGAAAGTAGTTGTCTATAGTCTATCTATTTCTTTTGGTAAGAACTCTCCTTTTTCTTCCCTAGCAGTAAACTCCAATAATACGGGGCATCCCTTGATGTTGATTGGGATTTAGATGAGACAGGGTGGATATCATTCGCTTGGAGTTTAGACATGCTCAACCGAGGTAAGGGTATTATTTGGGTGTACAGCCCAAATAAGTATAGAAATATGGATCCGTAAAACAATTTGCAAGAATTTCATGGTTGCTGGCATGGCAAGTTACACGACCAAGGCCATTTGGGTGCACTGCCAGCTCATGATTTTGGTCCACCAGAATTGTTCCAAGGGCTCTCAGATTTTAATTTTCCGTGTTGGAAGTGCATAAATAAGTTAGATTTCGTTTCAATTGTTAGGGACGGCTTCCATATTAACTGTTTTATCGCATTTATTTGTGGTAGCAATGGATGACCCTAGCACTGGATACTGATAACGATTGCTATTTATTAGAGCATGCTGCTAAACATCGACAAACTCACTAAGATAGAGAATACATAAAAAGCTACTATGGAGGTTTCATCCTTATCCTCTGCTTAAAGACACTAGGGAAATTAGTAATTCTTCATTGGTGAAACATAGGGGTTCTCATCGCCATATCAAGATCGGTTTTCTGACCCAGATCCTGTGATATGGACATTGTTGTGATCATATCCCCCGCCTCCCCCACCACCTATGCCTCCACCATAACCCGAGCCATACCCATTTCCTCCACCATTACCACCCGAACCAGACCCACCTCCAAAGCCGCCACCCCAGCCGCCACCAAACCCACCACCTTGGCCCATGCCACTCCCACTCCCACTCCCACTCCCACCGCCACCGCCACCGCCACCGCCACTTCCACTTCCACCGCCACCGCCACCTCCACTGCCGTAGCCCCCGCCACCTCCACTGCCCGGCCCATAGCCCTTATCATTACCATCGCCTCGTCCACCCCCTTGTCCATAACCACTGCCTGAACCTGCACCATAACCACCAGAAGACACCCGATATCCAGCCTTCACTCCGAGTACACGTTTCACCTCACGGTCCATAAAACTTCTTCCCCTCAATAATCTCCCTTCTTTCTTTGCGTCAGCGAGCACATAACTACAAAGGCCGAGTCCTAAGAGGATGAGAAGCCAAGACACCACATGCTGTCTCTCCATACCTCCTGTCACTCAAAAATCAACTGCACCTTGACAAAGAACCAACCTTGCTCTTAGAAAAACAACACGGATGAGGGAGACAAAAGAAAAGAAAAGAAAAGGATGAAAATCTGGTACAGTGTCTACTGTCTAGTAGCCTCGCTCTTATTGCAAGCTCACTGGTAGTAGTCTATGAGTATTTGTTGGTAGTGGTAGTGGCCTGAAGGCTAAAGCTATATATAGAAATTCTACGTTTAGCTTCTAGGAGCTATGAAGCAGGTTCAGGGGGTGGGCATGCCTGCAGATTGTGCCTGATTGGATGACGCGTGCCAGCTTAATCTGGTGATGGGAGCTATTTGCATGAGCACAAGGGTACTGCAATGCGGTGTTGGTGTGTGAGTTTTGGGTGTCATGGACATGGAAGTTAGTTGCTGGGCTATAGGCCTTAGCTTTACGATTACGGCCTTGTTGGTGAGGCCAGAGTCGAATTTCAAGTGGCCACACAGGCTAGATAAATTTACGTGAAGGTGTCCTTCGTGTTCAAGACTTCTTCGAGTTAAAGATCAAAGAATGTGCTCTCTGGCGCTTCAAACAGGAATACGAGTTCGTTAGGCAATATGAAAAGCGTTTTTTTTTTTTGAAAAACTCATCAATAAATTAAAATAAAATTTAGTTTTGTTTTTAGAAAAAAGTGTTTTTTTAGATGGAAAATACATTTTAAAAATTGTGAAAAATTCAGAAATATCATATTATTTGTTGATTTTATCAATTTTGGTTCTTAAATTTTTTACTACTATATATTTTGTTTTGATTTTTTTTTCAATTTCACCCCTTAAAATCTGATTTAATTTGATTTTTATAAATTTTGGTCTTTATTTTTATAATTGATATTTTTTTATCTTATTATTTTTTT
Source organism: Populus nigra (assembly GCF_951802175.1). NCBI lineage: Eukaryota > Viridiplantae > Streptophyta > Magnoliopsida > Malpighiales > Salicaceae > Populus > Populus nigra. The sequence goes on along the minus strand of NC_084853.1, from coordinate 47,897,335 downwards.
CATTAAAATTTTATATCTAATAGATTTGATCTCTATTCTTTTAACTGTTATTTATTTTATTTAAAATAATTTATGATATTATAATTATTTTTTTTATTACATCATCTTTCAATTTTTTTACATGTTAGATTTCATATCTATTATTTTAAATATTATTTATTTTATTTTAGATAATTTATGAAATTAATTTTTTATCTTCAATTTCATTATCATTCAACCTTTTAATTTGTAAGATTTGTTTCTTATTATTTTAATAAACTTTTAAAAAATATTAATAAGTTATTTTTCAGCTTATTTTTAATAACATAGCCAAACACTAAAAAATATTTTTCAATTTATTTTTTATAACACTACTAAACATCAAAAAATAATTCATTTACAAAATATTTATTTTTCAAAAAAAAAAAAACTAGTACTAATAAATGAATGGGGCCTTAATAATTTTTTCACCGAATAGACGGTTGATGGAAAAAGACTTTGCTCGTAAATTAGAAGTTGGGGCCTATGAAGAAGAGTGATCATGGGCCCTTCTTCTAGTATTAGGTAACCAAGATTTTCATCTTTCGATCCTACAATCAAACCCATATTAAAGACAACGAATAATTCTTTCTGCTCGGATCATTACATGGGTTCCACGAGAATCTCAAGGACTGTCTGACGGCCCATGATTTCTGTTTGTTTTAACCATGATTATTGAACTTGATGCGTGCTTATTCGAGGAATCTTTGAGTTGAATAGGTTTTTAGTAATTTTATCAAAATTGGTCTCCACCGTAATAATGAATTTATATGTATATATTAAAATAAAAAAAAATTATTTTAATAAGAATAATTAATTCAATAATCTATAAATTATAAATTGATATGATAATTTAACATCACAGAATTTTTTCTTGTCAGTTTTTAGATTTATCATAACTGTGTTTTCAGTTAATTTCTGTAAAATCAAAGTTATTATTTGATTCAGACAACAATGTTTTCGGTTCGAAATAGTATTTTATGAAAAAAAATTACTTGTATTTTTAAATTATTATAATATAATAATGTTAAAATAAATTTTTAAAAATAAAAAAATATATAATTTTAATATGTTTTTAAATAAAGAAAATTTTAGAAAGCAACTTACTGATGCTCTTTCAGTTTATTGCACTTTTGTCTTTGTTTCACGTGTCAGCATTTAATGAGATAGCCAATTCTTTCAACGATGAGCTCCAGCGCATTGATGGGATTTTTGCAATAATGTCTTTTAACATTAAGGAAGAAATTGATTTAATAAAAATATTTTTAATTATATATTTTTTGAAAAATATGTTTTTGTTAAAATTAATAAGAAATGAATTTTTACATATAAAATAAATAAAAATAATATTATTTTAATTTTTATAAAACAAGATTTGTAACACAATTATATATAAATCCAGTACATCAAACAAAAGCTATTTATCTAACCAGATAACTTTTTATTTCTGCCCTTCAATCCTTGCCTGTAAGTTTTAGCCGTATGATATGGAAATAATTTTCCTTCATTGCACATTGTATTCATAACTTTCTGTCTGGAAATAACCAATTAAATATAATTAACTTTTTAAAACGATTTAAAAATATTAAATTAATAATTAACTTTAAAAAAAAAAAACATAGTGAGACCTCGAAAAGCAAAGATAACAAGAACAATGTTTTCACACTAGCTCGACTTGGGTCAGATGCGAAACAACGACTTGTCATAATTAATGATTGTTGAGACTGTTCGTGAATAGAACCCTACCCTCTGTATAATTGCAGGGGGGAGGTCTTTAACTTTAGCCTACGAAAAACTTGAATGGCTGTGAATATAGTAATCAGAGGAGGACCACTGAGGATTGCGAGCATTCAAAAGAGAAACGACTCCTTGCTGACTGACTGCTCTCTCAATTATTTGGACTGTCGATATGCATGGGACAGTGACATGGTAGCAACCCTGGGAAGATTCTGAAAACATTTGCTGTGGTCGATCGCTTTATTTCCAAGTCTGCAACAGTGAACCTCAATCAATGCCTAATGCAGCCGCCTTCCTTTCAAATCTGCTTCTGACAATCAGCGACTTTACGCGTGCTTTTTTAACCAGAGAAACCCCGGGTTGATTGGAAAACATACGATTAGAATCTTACTGTAGCTAAGTTTCAAGTAACAGTCACTCACTCGGCAAAACTCGGTTGACAAGACTAGGTTAACGCATGCAAAGCAAAACTAGTCATGGTTTGTTTAGGCCGACACTATTTCATTTTAAAAAATAAACTGAAACAATGTTATTTTAAGCAAAAGTATAGATTTGGGTTATATCAGAGGGATCCTCCCATATTTAACTCAACAATCCAATAATCTAAAGCGTAAATGAAGTCGATAATTTAAAGTGATTGGAGGAAAAAACCAAGAACTTTGAGTCAGTACTTATCAACCTTCTTGGCAATAATTGACGATTAAAAAAAATTGCACTTCTCGTCACTGTCCAAATGCAGAGACATGCATGGTTCATAACCTAAGTTATTTTGGCACCGAGGAGATAATTTGATCAGGAAAATAAAATGCAATGCACGGTCAAATCTCAGCATAATTATATATTTTAAGTAAAAATATAAATAAGTGATTCTTAAATTAACTTAAGAATTCAATCATTTAAACTTTTACGGGTTAAATTCTAAGCTAAATTTAATAATTATGATTTCATGTTGAATTTAATAATAACAAGTGATTTATTTCGATAATTTAAAGTGATTGGAAGAAAAAATCAATAACTACAAGTAAGTACTTATCAATCTTCTTGGCAATAATTGACGACTAAAAAAATAGCATTTCTCACCAACATAATGTTGGGAATTCCGACCGGTAATGTTCTGATATTTGCATATTGGAGGCTTAAGCACACTGAGACACAATATTTAACGTGGTTCGGCAAAACCGCTTACATCCACGGGAGAGAGTCCATATTATTTAGAGATAGAGAAAGGATTACAACACAATACATGGAGAAGGAGGATCACTTCACTCAAACTCTACTCCTAGCTCTCTTGCTGCACTTGCAGCTGCTGCCATTGTAGCCCTTCACTTTCTCTCTACACTCTTCACATTCTCACTACTCTCATCTCATTTTGCTCTCACTCTTGGTGTCCTTTTATAGGCAACAATGATGCCACCAACTCCTATTCTTCTTCAACAAAGGTGGCTGTCAACTCCAGCTCTTCTTCAACAATGGTGGCTGTCAATAGTCAATGGTTGGTGCTGTCCATTTTCTACACATGCAATGGCAACAACTCAACACATAAAATACACGGTCAAATCTTAGCATACTCATGTATGGAGTGCAAGAAAATCAGCGCGCACAGCAACCCTAGGAGCGGAGTCAGGGGAGGCCTGGTCCTGAAAAAATAAATAAATCTTGGTTTCTCTTTAAATAATTTAAAATTTTACGATTAAAATTATTAAAATTTAAATTTTAACCCTCCAATTTTTTTTTTCTCTAATCTTAATCCTCCTATAAAAATTTCCTGGCTACACCTATATTAATTATTATTGTTCTTAATTTTCGGTCTAGGATTAGATGGTTCTTGTGATCAATTTTCACGTTTTGGAATTAAATTTATCTCACTATCATAATCAAAAGCAAACTATCCAAAAATTCATAAAATTTCTTACTAGTTATTGTGGGTTTCGATAGTTGATAGAGAGATAGTTGATAGAGAAAAGATGGTATTTATACTTGTCAAACCTCGTCTCAAAAACAATTTAAAAATAAATTTGAGTTATCGATCATTATATTAATCTTTAATCATCATTTTTTTTAATTAAAACAGTAATAATTTATTTTTCTACAAGAAATTAACTTCGTTAGATTTAGACAGGTTAATCGTTCAAGTTAAATGAGTTTAACCAAGTTAAAATTCTACTTGATTCAATTACAAACACTACCTACATAAAACTTGAGTTATAAATTACTTGCATCAACTCGGCAAGATTTAATAAATAAGACGACATCTATCATGGTCATGCAATGAAATAAAGAAAGTTGTAATTTGAGGAGTGACAAATTGATAAAACTCGTATACAGAATCGTAGATATGGAGGAAGGAACAAGCACTTGCTACCATTGCCATCCTTTTGTCCATGGAAATCTAGATTCCAAACGATCATAATCCATACCCCACTGCAAGGGGATTTGTACAAGGACAGGGATCTTAATTAAGTTAGAGCCAGACAGCTCTTCAAAGTTATTAAACCACAGCCAACCATTGTTTCTTTCCATCCTTAATTTCTTTTTTTCATACCTTTTGTTTAAAGTGTTCGCCGACTAGACTGTTGATAACTGCAATTGATGAGATACCAGCACGAAAAGGAAGTTTGAGCACGGAAAATGGTCCAATTTTCACATTGTTTTCACATATTAACTGCTCGATCACAACACCGACTCCATCAAAACCCAAAAACTGAAGAGAAATGACTGGATTTATCTATGGTAATCACATTCTTTATGATAAAAGTGTGAGATACAAATACTCTGTAGCAAAATATACTGCTAGAACATATGCAGTTACATATATCTGTTGACAGTCACTATATTTAGAATGCATCTTGTAACGCGGTTTGCACCGTGTTTTTTAAAAAAATAATTTTTTTATTAAAATTTAATATGATTTGTATATTTTAGATCGTTTTGATGTATTGATGTCAAAAATAATTTTTAAAAAATAAAAAAAATCATTGACATGCATTTTAGCACTAAAATTTATTTGAAAAACAACCGCTACTACACTACCAAACACTATATTACTGTAGGTGTTAATCCTGGCTCCGAATAAGTTTTAGATTATGTGCAAGATCTTATTAAACTAATTTTTTTAAAAAAAATATTAAAACAAAATGTTTTGATTATTTAAAAAAAAAAACAGGTAATAAATTAACCCGAATTCTTAATCAGATTATATTGAATTAACCCTATTAATTTTAAAACCCAGCCTAAATGAACAGGATTCTGATTCGACCTGGGTGCCAGTCCGTTTCTCCACAGCTAATCCGCATTTAAACATGAATCAAACAAAAGCAGACTAACAAGTTACGGTGATTGATGGATAAGCGTGTAATTATTTACATGCAGAAACTGTTCCTGGTTCTGAAACAATCAAGCAATTATTAGTGCTGGTGGTGGTCCATTCCAGCTTGTTGTCAAGAAAAATATTTCTGGAAGATTGTGAGGAACACCCATTTGGATCTCTGCTGTGATTAAACACTACAACGATTCAATTATCTAATCAAAGAAAAGGCTATTTTTTCTTAGGGCCTCTAATCACTTTCTGATAATTGCACAGCATTACCTAATGCTCTTGGCTTTTCTTTTTTCTTTAAAGTATTCTCGTATAGTACTCGTTTCTCCACCATCCATTACTCAATCTAGATGCCCCAAAAATCTGACCTGTGACTAGGCATCCACCCACCACAATCTGGTATTGATAATTGACCGTCAAGACAGTTGTTAGAGGGATACTGGTTAAATTTTGTTGGATTCGACATGTTCATCTAGAAAATCTGGAATTAAAGCACTGATTCGGGTTTGATTTATTTTTGGTTTATTATAGGTGTTCGGACCAACTTGTATTTTTTTAATTAAATTGAACGATAAAATTCTTGATTTTTTAGTAATTCAGTCCAAGTTCAAATCCCGATAAATCAATATTAAAATAAAAAAACTTTTCAGTTTAGTTTCCTAATTGGATGTAAAAACTATGATTAAGGGGCTCGACTTCAATCTTTCTGTATATAATTGAGATAAACAATTGGTGGTATTTCCACTAAACCTAAGCAGATTATTATCTTCTGCAAGTGAAGTGATGTGTTGGGTAAAAACAGATCACATATTTTATCATATCTTTCACCTAAACCAGATGGGGATAACATATATTATTGATAACAAAAAATTGCAATCACAGAAATAATTGTCGAAGCTCTCTGATGATTGGCGTTCTTCGTAGCCAAGCAAAAATCTTCGCCTAGTAAAACACACTTCGATTGTCCTGTATGAAAACTTTATTTTCCCAATAAAGTTGTGGAAGTGCATGCAGCTATTTTATTATTACGTTAAAGGAACGCAGGATTCCATGATTTCTGACAAATTTGAAAGCATCAAGGATACCCAAGAGCACTTGTTCTTATGCATGATGACCTGTAAAGTTTAGAAACAATGGCAGATTGAACAAATCCCTGCCCACCACCAAGGTCTATCTCATTTATCCTCTTGAGTGGGATTGTTCAGATAGAACCTGCAAATCATGTGGCCAAACTGCTTGCGGAGAATTAAGACATGGATGTATACCTGCATCCGTCTACAAAACATGTGGCTGCAAGAATTAAGTGCTTATTAATATCATTGATCAGGCACTTTCTCAAGTGTCTTTGAGAGAAATCCAAAGACATTGGACTTGAAATGCTAGCAAACGCCTCGGAATCTTGAATGTTACACGAAATTTCGTAATCCTTCTTCGACATCCCACCCTTTTGAATTGGAAGTTCGGCGTCCCAAGCAACGCCCTTTTTTTGGCAAAATACATCACCTCTAGAGCTCTCCTTTTAACACAGATAAATATGCCGGCCATTAACTGGAATGAGATTCGGGAATCCAGATAATGAAGCCGCGTAAGAAAATAGTTGAATTGGTCGACCCGGTAACTCATGGATATAGAATATGGCCCGGCCAGGTTCGAACCGGTTTGATTGGTTGATACAACCAAGTCAAATTTAATGAATTTTTTTTTTATCATGAAATGATAAAAAAATTAAAATAATATCATTGAAGTGATCTAATTAAAACCTGCTATAAAAGCCTTCTAAGTCGGGTTAAGCCCGGACCCGTTTCGATAACTATGCCTTTTATCGGCCATCATCGTGCATGCCTACTTTAATGCTTTTACTCGTGCATTTATCCTCAAACTTGGTTGGTTTCTGGATAAAACAAAACTAGAGTATACTACAGCAGTGCCATTTGAAGAGATTCCAGAGGTTAAATAATTAGTTATAAAACACTGCTAATTTTGATCAGCTTCATAACCTCCTCTGCATAGCTCCGAATCTTTTTCAGAGTTCTAAACAATAATTCATTTGAGTCAAACCAGTTGTCATCATGCTATATATATAAACCTCATGGAGACCTACCTTGGAGCCAAGAGAATCTTTCCCTGTCCTATGCAAACCTCACTTTCTTTTCTCCTTGCACTTTAAAAAAAGAACAGTCGTCAGAAGTTGAACACTATACTGCCTGAATTCTCCAACATGAAGATGGAAAGACAGGTCATGAGGGTGAAAGACTCGAACCTCTGGCTTCAACTGATAGCCACACTTCTGGTTCTGTGCTGCTGTTACACACACGTGGTAGCAGAAGAGAAGAGGCAGCAGACGAAGAAGACTTTCATAGTTCACATGGACATGTCCAAGATGGCAGCAACTTACGAAGATCATTTCCAATGGTACGATTCATCTTTAAAATCTGTATCAGAATCTGCTAACATGCTTTACGCTTACAACAACATAATCCATGGATTTTCCACCCGACTCACACCAGAGGAAGCTGAATTACTTGAAAAACAACCCGGAATTCTATCGGTCCTCCCTGAAATGATTTACAAGCTGCACACAACTCATTCCCCTGAGTTCCTTGGATTGGAGAAAAGCGATGCTGTGCCCCCTGCGTCTGCCTCCGTAAGCGAGGTGATCGTTGGAGTACTAGACACTGGTGTCTGGCCAGAGATAAAAAGCTTTGATGACACAGGGCTTGGCCCCATCCCAAGTACCTGGAAAGGTACTTGCGAGGTGGGTAAGAACTTCAATTCATCGAGCTGTAACCGGAAACTGATAGGTGCACAATATTTCTCAAAAGGCTATGAAGCAGCATTTGGACCTATCGATGAGACAATGGAATCGAAGTCACCAAGAGATGATGATGGCCATGGAACTCACACTGCAACTACAGCAGCAGGGTCAGCTGTCTCAGGAGCTAGCCTTTTTGGGTATGCTTTTGGGACAGCGCGTGGAATGGCTACACGAGCTCGAGTAGCAGCTTACAAGGTGTGTTGGTTGGGTGGATGTTTTAGCTCTGATATTTTAGCAGCAATGGAAAAGGCTGTTGCAGATGGCGTTGATGTCATTTCAATGTCCATTGGAGGAGGAATCTCAGATTACAATCGAGATACAGTAGCGATTGGAGCTTTCAGGGCAGTTGCACAGGGAATTCTTGTCTCATGCTCGGCCGGAAATGGTGGGCCCAGCCCAGGCAGCTTGACTAATGTTGCTCCCTGGATAACCACTGTGGGTGCTGGAACGTTGGACCGTGATTTCCCAGCTTATGTGAGCCTTGGAAATGGAAAGAACTTCTCAGGCATATCACTTTATAGTGGAAAGCCATTATCTGATTCATTGTTGCCACTTGTTTATGCTGGTAATGTGAGCAATTCAACAAGCGGCAACCTTTGCATGACAGGAACTTTGGTTCCTTCACAAGTTGCAGGAAAAATTGTGATATGTGATCGAGGGTTGAATAGTAGGGTTCAAAAGGGCATGGTGGTGAGAGATTCCGGTGGTCTAGGGATGATTTTAGCAAACACAGAGCTGTATGGAGAAGAGCTAGTCGCTGATGCACATCTTCTACCCACATCCACTGTAGGGCAAAGAACTGCCGATGCAATTAAGAATTATGCCTTCTCTGATCCAAAGCCAATGGCCACGATTGCTTCTGGAGGCACAAAGCTTGGAGTTGAGCCATCGCCAGTGTTAGCAGCATTCAGTTCCAGAGGTCCAAATCTGGTAACTCCAGAAGTACTAAAACCAGATCTAATAGCACCAGGAGTCAACATTCTGGCGGGATGGACCGGGGCAGTTGGTCCAACTGGGCTAACAAGCGACAAGAGGCATGTGAGCTTCAATATCATTTCAGGTACATCAATGTCATGTCCTCATGTCAGTGGATTAGCTGCGCTCGTCAAGGCTGCTCACCAGGACTGGAGTCCAGCAGCCATCAAGTCCGCTCTCATGACCACAGCCTATGCAACATACAAAAATGGAGAGAACATATTAGACGTGGCTACGGGACAACCATCAACGCCGTTTGATTTTGGCGCCGGACATGTAAATCCAGTAGCAGCCCTTGATCCTGGCCTTGTCTATGATGCCTCTGTTGATGACTACATCAACTTCTTTTGTGCTCTAAACTATAGTGCATCTGACATTAAACAAATCACAAACAAAGACTTCACTTGCGACTCGAGCAAGAAATACAGTCTGGGGGATCTTAATTACCCATCGTTCTCTGTTCCACTAGAAACTGCTTCAGGCAAAGGGGGCGGAGCTGGTGTAACAAGTACAGTCAAATACACCAGGACTCTGACAAATGTGGGTGCTCCAGCAACATACAAGCTTTCCATGACTTCAAAAACTCCGTCAGTTAAGATCCTAGTTGAGCCAGAGTCCCTGAGCTTTGCTAAAGAATACGAGAAAAAGACTTATACAGTGACTTTCACTGCTACATCCATGCCTTCCGGTACAAACAGCTTTGCTCACCTGGAGTGGTCAGATGGGAAGCATGTTGTAGGCAGTCCAATAGCTTTCAGCTGGACATGATCCGAAATCCTGAAGAAATCCCATAAATGATTGTCATTCACGGGACAAGTGCCTGAATTTGTATGTATTTTCAATCTCTTCCCTGATGTTCTAACAGCTGTTCCAGTACAGCAAGCTGTTGCGTTCATAATTGCTCTCTGAGGTGATCAGAGGGCATATAAAAAAGAAGGGGGGGAAATAATTGTACAGAGGATAATGGAAAGAACTGTGTGGATTGAAAATGACTCTCCAGTTGCTTTTAGTGCCTCTCAATCTGAATCCTTTAACAATTTACACTGCATGGCTGAGATCGAGGGACTTGAGTATGTTTGCATAGCAATACATCAAATCAAACTGAGCTTGACAGGCGAGGAGAACAAAAATGCTCACACACTGAACTTCTTGTGACTGCTTAGGTGAAATTAACATATGCCCAAAAACTAACTGGGAAAAGGAATTTTACAAAGCCCAACCTAAGATGAATAAGATGAGGGGGTGTGAAATCATCAAATACATCCCTCGAGCTAATTTAACTGAGATACGAGGTACAATATAGACACAATGTAGTGTTAAGTTCTTATACCAAGAAAATTTGTGGATATTCCTGCCACTCAACCGTTCTGACACCCTACGAAATGAATTCCTCCATGTCATTCCTTTACATCGAAAGCAGATATCAATTCTTATTAACCTTCATCTAAATTTCAAAACTCTCCAAATTTAGCAATTGCCTGGTTCAACTGATTCACTAACAGGGCTACGGCATCATAGAAAAAGTATTAACTAACTAATTACTTTTGTTGCTAATGCATTTTTCATAATCTTATAACCTAAGGTTCATTCTTGATCAAACAATGGTAGGTTGCATTCCAATGCTAAAATAGACTCAAATTAACAAAATGCAGTGAGCAATCCATCAACCTCAAGACATTAGAAGGATACTCCTCAATTGCATCAATGAATAAAATTGTTACAAAACTGAACTGTCAAGTATAATTTATAGATTTCTAAAAAATGGAGAAAAGGTTACATCATGAATCCTCGATAGACTGAGAAACAGGGAGATAGTATGTATCAAGCTGCCAATACTTGTGTCTCACACCTTGCCAAACTTCTTCTCCCAAACAATCCTTAACAGGCAAGGGAATTAACTGTGTAGAGTAGCCCAAGTGCTCGAGTTCTAGCGAGACTAAATTACAGTAAACAACATGGAAGAATGCGTTGCCTCCACAAAGTCCATTGAAAAAAGAGTAGATTCCTCCAGGCTTCAATAGCGCAGGTAAGTGTTGGTGAAACTCCCTCAGATCTTCATAATATTCTCCATAAGTGTCAAAGAAAATACCTGCACAAATTTAGCCCATATTTCAGAAAGTTATATAATACGCAATTGCTCTGCTGTCATTTCAAAGAATACACTTCATTATATTGGTGACATTACAAAACTTCTTGAAACTTTTCCTTACGTCTGCAACACTGCTAAGACTTTACAGAATGACCAAAATAATATCCATACTCAAACTACCGGTAGATAAGAATTATTCAAGATAGATTTATAAGGAAAGTGGAGCAATATGAGAAGTTGAAACTCAAGTTAGTATACTTCATGACCAAACATGAATCCATTTGCACTGCATGCTCCCAATGATACAATGTATGACTTTTTCAATGCTGACATTAAATGAAGATCCACAATGAGGACTGGGTTATTTTCTTTAGGAAGTTGATGGGGTTTAAATTCAAAAGAAGCACCATTTCTCAGTACCTGTCTCGTGCACACACCACAAAAGAGTACAGCATATTATATTCCTCGTATGAACATAAATTCAGATATACAGTGCATCTTCGCAAAGAGAATCTGCTTAAGAGCTAAACAAATTACTACTCTATTGTGAGTTAAACAAGCAGTGCAAAAGTATGCATTCTCAATTTCTCATCAAACAATACGATGAACTTATGAACAAACTGTTAGCCAGCAATGTAGGTTTCTCTAACAAACTCAAATCACAGAAGCTATACATTGTTACTTTGAAATGACAACAATAACAATGCATATCACGATATGCCACAACCTTTTGCAAAAATATAAATACAAACACAATCATGTTTAAAACGGGCATCGTGGATTTACCATCATAAGTTTCAAGTTGAGAAAGAACATCTTGCCACCGCCCAAATACTATCTTCACATTATCCTTCTCACCCCAACCATTTCGAATCATCCGTTCATAAACCTCCGGATGCGCCTCAACAATTGTATGCATAGCCGGATTATATTGTTGAATAGCTGTATCCACAAGCCCCATTCCAAAGCCAATGTTCAGTATATGACCACCACCTGAGCAAACCGCCTTTGCGTGTGCTTCCATCAATGGCTTCTCCCAAGCCATCATTATCGCCTTGCTATCCGAGTCCATTATCTTGTCTTCACTAAAACTAACCCTATCTTCCAAGTAATTCTCACCACAACCAGAATTTGACTTCTCTTTCCTGGCAATTGTTCCTAATATTAACTCAGACTGAATCCCTGTTCAATTAGAGGTTATTTTAGTAATTATAACGAAACCGAAGCTGTTTTAATTAATTACGATTGGAGTTGATTAAAGAGGAGCCAGGATAAATTTTTTTATCGTACCAGCGTTGAGGAGAGTTTCGAAGGCGTCTTGGTGGCCAGCTTCCATGGCGAAGTCTCCCGCGGAGATATTGGAAGGAGAGAGTGCGTTCCACGGTGCGCCAGCTTCGAGGAGGTCCTTGACGATAGCGGCGTGGCCGTGCTTGGCGGCGTGCATGAGAGGAGTGAGGCCATTGCTGTCGAAGTAAGTAACGTCGATTCCTGAGTTTATGAGAGATTTAACTTTGTCTACGTCGCCGTTCTTCGCTGCTTCGCAGAGAATTTCGAATTCGTCCATGGCTGCGCGCGATAATAGTGAAACCCTGCTCCAGAGTCCAGTGACTTTTTAAGAAATGGAGGTGCCTTTCTTTTGGAATTCCCGGTGAGTCTGACGGCTAAGATGAGAGCTACGTGGCATAATCGGGTATGTTTCTGGTTCCTCAATTTGGTTTGGTGGGCTGGAGCTGATGGTTTTCTTGTGTGGGCTTAGCCCGATTTCGAACGTAATTGGGGGCTCTTTATTTTTCTTAGTTAATCTACACTTCGGCCTTGGGCTTTTGCCTTTTGATTATGAATATCGGTCTGAAAAAAAAGGAAAAAAAAATCAATTTCATCTTACCTCCTTAAAACTATATAGGTTTTATCTATTATTTTTCTAAACAAATTATTTTTCATCGATTAGACATTTTATTCAAACGTAATTGACTTTTGATGATCTAGTAGCCCAGTCAAATTTAGTTGGGATAATTTTAATTAATTTAAAATACAGAATAATATTACTTAATAAAAATAATTGATTTAGATTAATTTAATAATCTACAAGTTAATCCAATAAAATAACTGCTAAATTAAAAAAAGGATCAATTTCATCTTACTTCCATGAAATTTTATAGGTTTTATTGATTTTTTTTATTAGTGCTAGCATTTCTTTTAGCCACGATTAAACTAGTATTAATTCTAAAAAAATAAAAAATATTATTTAATAAACATAATTAATTCAAATTTATCTAATAACGTTGGAATTAATTTCACAACCTAGTTACTCAAATTCTTCTAGATCCTAGTAGTAAGAGTTCGGAACCAAGAGGTTTGTTTCTTATGTGATCTCAGGTTCGAGCCCTGTAGTTGTTCATATGATGATCATTGGAGGCTTATATAATCGTTAACTTCAAAATTTATAAAATTAGTTGAAATATATACAAATTAATTCGGACAGTAAAAAATTTCTTCTATATCAATTACGACAATTATTGTATTATCTGAATGAATTTCCTTGAAAAAATAAAAAGCAACAGAACTTGTCCGTATTAATACGGATAAGGAGATTTGGCAAAACAGTCCGATTGCATGGTAAAGTTCTTACTCTTAATTTGGCGCTAGTGTAATGACGTTTGCCATATTTTATATCCCAAATAAATCCACCAACTTTGACCGCAGTTTGATTAAACTGCCCGCGTTGAAACGTCATCGTTCAGAAAAACACTCTCCTTCGCGGCAGCCTAACCATTCGAGTACAGAAATAACCTCGGTCGTCGATGCAGTTTATTTGTTAAAATCCTGTGGCTCCAATCAAACACAATTAAAATCATTAAAAAAAAGCACCCCCCCCCCCTCTTCTCTCGCAAATATTTAGATTGCTTTGGATCCGCATCTTCATTCAAATGCTGTGAAGAAGCTTAATACTCACAGAATCTACAAGGTAGGGTTTTTTTTTCTTCGATTAATTTTTTTTTTTAATGGCTTCAAGTTTTGATCGGTGGGAGAAGGATCCGTTCTTCTCTGCGGCTGAGGAAGTTCAAGAATCAGCAGACAGGTACCGTTTCTAATTAATATTAGCTAATTTATAGTTTTTTCATGAGAGATTTGAATTTTTATTATTTGTTTCCTGATTAAATTTATTTTTTTATTAGAGATTTTCATATTTTCCTGATTAAATTTAGGTTTTTTTTTTTTACGAGAGATTCTGACCTTACCTCTTAAGTTTCGCTTGTGGTACTAAAAAGTTTAGGTGAAACAACACAATATTTGATTAATTTATTGTTTTCGTACTTTTAGGAAGCGAAGGCAATTTTTTTTTATTCTATCCTTTTAAGGTTTTTATTAAAGCTAGTTGTTTTGAGGGAGTATGCCTGTCTTATTGACGTTTTTTTTTTTTATGTTGATATATTTTTTTGTTAAATTTGTATGCTATATGAAGGATGGAATCAACGTATAGAACATGGATTCATTCAAAGAAAGAGGAATCTAGCATGTGGGATTCCGAGCAACTATGTCGGGACCTACATACTGCGCTAGGCACCACCAAATGGCAGGTCATCTCTCCCTCTACTCTTTATTGAATGTTCTGTTTTAATCACCTTAGTTGAGTTTAATTTGATCTGGGGTGGGAAAACTCAATGCAGTTAGAGGAGTTTGCTCGGGCTGTCGGGTCGAGTTATGTCAAAAGCTCTGTTGATGATGCGAGAGACAGGCATCGTGATTTTATTGTCGCGATCGAAGATCATATATTAAGAATAGAAAATTCGTTAAAGGAATGTGCCCTTTCAGAGGGCAAGACTTCGTTGCCCTGGGTGCATTTGGATGAAGGGGAGTGCAATGAACTTGCATTGTTTTTGTCAGGGCCACCAACGACATCTAGAGAGAATATATCAAAAAATCATGTCATGGAGAGTGGGATGACACGAGGAGGTGAAGAGTCTACCCCCCATTCTTCAAAGAACTTGACTAATTTGGTCATGTGCTCCTCCTTGGAGCCCAGGGACGAGAAGTTGCATGGGCATAGGAGGACGGCTAGTGCTAGTGCTGATATTGGTGCGTGGAAAATTGCTATAGCTGAAGATGTTTGCCTGTCTGATCCTTGTAATGAGAAGGCCCCCATCCCGCGACCCCCACGAAAGGTACCTAGTTTGTCTGGAATCGTATCTTCTATGGAATCTGTTTCTAAATTCAACTGGCCAAAGAATGGAGTTCGTAAATGGAAGGCAATGGATCGTCAACAAGAATCTGATACAATACCATTGCAATCTTCACAGTTAACTAGGGTTGGTGTATTTCTATTCTATTTGACTTGTTGATTGGGATTTGCTTCTTGATTTTCTTATTATGTTTATGTTATCGTTAATTAATAGAAATGGGTATTCTTAACATTTTGTATAGGGCATAGATGCATGCTATGAGAAAAGTAAGAGTTGCCTAGATAGTTATAATGAATGTTATGACAAGCAAATTTATGGCTGGTATGGAGCTATGCAGCGCCAACTTCAACGGTCCCAGTATCAAATGCAATATAGTCGGCCTGTCCAAGCAGCCTTGTCAGTTGTTTTTCTCTTTTGCTTAATTGGTGAGCTATTTAGATTCGTTCAAATCTTGTTTTGTTGCATGTGTGGGGTTATATATGTTGCTACAAATGTGCCACTCTTCATTTTGTAGTTGCATTTCCAACAAGCACTCTAGGCTTTACAGCAATTGGGTTATATATATAAATTGATTGACGTAAAATAATTACTGGATGCATGTAGTTTGACAAGCATTTTAAGAGTGTGATTAGATTGGAAAAAATCTCAAGATTGCAACAAGATGAGATGATGTGGTATATATGATGTTTATTACTTTATGTTCTTTGTTGTTAATTTTTGGTCGTTGCATTTTGCTATCAGGCATTTAATTCATTTTATTAGATGAATAGGTAATGCATAGTTCAGGTAGAAATTAGAAGCTGCTGCATCAAATGATGATCATAGTTGTCTATCAACTTAAGGACTTTCTATTTGAATCATGTAATTTTCTTAATTGGGTGTGCACTTGGGAATGCTTTTGCTAAAGTTTTTTTAAACAAAAACTGAAAAGGAGAAACATATGAGCCATCATAGGTTTGCTTTATTTTGAAGTCAGTCATCATTCAGAGTAGTTTGTTACCTTTTTTGCACTGCTCTGTGTTGCTTCTTTAGCACTGGATTGAGTTTGGTCAATACTAATTTGGTATAAACAGGTGTAAACAAGGTTGAACTGATATGCAAATAAAGCTACGAAGCTTCCCTTGTTTTTCTTCCAATATTTACAATGCAACTGACATAATTTTGAGTGGAATGATAAGTGAATGAAAGCATTCAAACCACCTGTAACTGCAGTAATATTGTTATGAATAACTGTTCATTGTGAACCAAAAAAAATCGTAAAATTATGGTAAACTATCATTTTATAAAATGAGGAAAACAAAACTTGTGAAGACAGCCATGGACATATCTAGAAACCCATATCAATAAAACTTACGATGGTTCTTTTTTAAAGAGTTTTTGGATGATAAAGAATTTTAGTATGAGTTTATTGGTTTATAGAAGCTTATGTTTATTGGTTTATCTGCAGTCTTAATTGTGCTCCGTGCAATTTAAGGTGCTGTTCATCCTACAAATTACAGCCTGGGGCAATAAATGGCTCGGAGGGCATCACAGTGGTGATATGCGGAAAGATGTTTTTGAGAGAACAAGAGCTTTTCATTATTATCAAGTGACTGGTTCAGTATAGGTATGTGTTCTCCTGTTATGCAGTAGCCAGTATTATTTCTGTAAATAAACCCCTTGCTCACCCATTTTTTCCCCTTCCTGACCACCATTTCGCTCTTCCTCCTAAACTTTTGATTATGTTGTCTGATTGTAAGAGCCAAGAGATGGCGGAGAAAGTTGGCCAGGAACATTTCTCAAGTGCCATCTGATCCTGTAATACATCTTTTTTTTTCAAAGCCACTTTGGTGTCGTATTTTTACAGTTTGGTAAAAAACAGTTCTCTTTTCTTTTTCAAAGCTACTGAGGAATTTTCATTTGATACGAGCAAAAAATTCAAAAAACCAAGAAAATTATAAAAGAATAATCGAAAAAACCAAACTGAGAAAAAATATTAAATTAACCCGATTAGAAAAGCTAAAATAATTTCTGGTTCGGTTCGATTTTAAATATTTAAAACTGATTGAATTGGAATAAACTAAATCGGTTCAACTATAATTTTAAAAAGATAAAAAAAGATATAAATAATCACTAACCTAAACCAACTCTCGCAGCCTCCTCACCCTTTTATAATCATTAATCTAAATCAATGCTCGTAGCACCCCTCGTTTTCTCTCTTTCTCTGCCTCTTATCTCTTCAAGTTCATCCCTCAATCTTATCTTCTCTGTCACATTCTCTTCTCTTCATGTTAATAAATTCATCAACTTCACTATTTACTTCAACCTAGAGCAATTGCTTCTTTAGAATGACGATGCCTTTGCTTAATTGCTTCTTCAAAATGACTAAGGTCTGACAGAAGTATAAATTTAAGCTTTCATTTGGATGCAACTCATTCATTATGAGTAGATTTGTTTTCCTTCCGATCCCAATCGATCTCTAGTTTTTATTTTCCTTGATATTTTGTGGGTTTTTGTTTTTTTTATTATGTTGTAATTTGCAACTTTGATTTTGCTTGTATTTTAAATAGAATTCAATCATGTAAACCGGAAACAAGATCTTGAACAACAAAAATGAGATTTGCTTATTGGTTTTGCTGGTTTTTAAACAACAGAAGTCGAACCGAACTGAAACCAATTAGTTTGAGTTGGTTTCAGTTTTAAATTTTTAAAAATAATAATTTTGGTTTGGTTAATTTTTTCATGTGAAAATTAAACCAAACTAAAAGTGATCACTCTTAAATATAGTTGTTCATGAAGTGGGGGAATTGGAACTATCTGACTACAATTGGACATCACCTAGATTATGTGCTTAAAGGGAGCCTCTCAAGATGAGTGAAAAAATGCGAGAAGGAAAGGAAATGTTCCTGATACATTTTATTCACGATAAGCCTTACAGAGGTAGTCGCTGATCAAGTGACAGACAACTCTTAAAGATACCGGTAACCAAAGTAGAAACCAGTAAACAGTAATGGCAGGACGAACTCAAGAAAAGCTTGATACTTGGGCATTTTATCATCCTTGATCACAAAGGCACTCATTTCTTTGTGCTTGGATTCCACGAAAGAAGCATTCTTGTCTGCCTCATTGAAAGCGTGACCCTGAAGAACACCAACCTGGTACTTCAGGAGCAAGTTTTGGGCTTCCTTGCTGTGTCCAATGTTACTGAATTCCCTCGTCGCATCCTTTCCTGCAACCTCTACAAGCACCTCTCCTCCTGCTGGATGCTCGTCCAAGAACTTTGTCACGTCGAGCACCTGTTAAAACGAAACAACTTCGTTACCCGCAAAACATAAACGGAAAAATATAGGAGTATATGTTTCCGAAGAGAGGATTACTCTGCCGTTGATGACAAACCAGCAATCTTTTTTGGATCTGTGTTGGGCCACCTGTGAGAGAGTGAAAGTTTTCTGCCCAGCCATTTTGCACATGGGAATCCAAGGGAGTCGGGCAAGTAATTTATAAAAATGGACGGGGTTAGGTTTTGATCTTGGTTGGTCACGTGCGCGCTAACACCATGAGTCTGGTCATTCACGTGTGATCTAACACTGTAGTAGTGGTAGCTGATGCCATGATGGCATCTTATTTTTCTGGGATTGTTCGGTACACCTGAAGCCCAAAAGTCCCCAAACCGAAGTGATTTAAGCAATATTGTCGGGGTAAGTTTTTCCAAAGGATGTGAGGTGCCCAGGTGGAGACCTGGTTGTTTATGTTTTGGCCCGAAACACGAGCAATCCATGAGAATTCTTGTCATGAAGAAATGAACTGTCTCCTTAATTACCAATCCAGCAAATTATGTGATAATGTTTCCGAAAAAATAGAGGGGAAACAGTGTGCAGATTATCTCGCTTAACTTGGTTCTAGGCAAATTGTGTCCGTTTGTCTACGTGTTTGTTTGCCTTTCAAGCTTGAAAACATCATTTTTTATGGTTTTCAGCTCCAAACAGTGTAGAAAACGGCCCGGAAGCTTAGATCTGACACCAGGAAATTTCTTTAGAAGGGCGTAATGGTGCATGAACAGGCTATGTTACATTCTTTTATTAGTAGTTCAAAACAGACTGACTGTTCTCAACAAATGATACAACGTTGTTTCTCCCCATTGTCCCCATGGTACAATCTACATGGTTCTTATTTTTGTACAAAAATCACATTACCAACAAAAGCCAGCATGCCCAAGTTTCTCAAGGCACAACCTTGCTAGCCTTCATCTTCTCTATCCAAGAAATGAACGACTTCTTGGAATTCCTAAACCCCAGGAACCCATGCTCTTTGCTCTTATTCATGCTAGGTATAGAAACTTCCCCGCCAAATACCAAATCGACAAACCACCACGCCCCCACTTCCTCCAGTTTGGTGGGCAGAAGCTGATTCTCCCTTACTATCTCCTCCCAAACTGCTCCTTTTTCTTTCATCGTCTCTGCCAAGCTTATCCTCTCCTCTGTCTCCACAAACCCATACTCCTCTAGTCCAAACTGTTCTCCCAAAACCTTCCACAAATGCTTCCATTTAAACACATCTCCATTGTGGATATTAAATGCTTCGTTTTTGGCACTAGGATCCACACACGCCCAAATTTCATGCTCCGCGATGAGATCAGCATCTGAGGCGATTGCGTAACAATTCCAAACCTCTTTCACCCCAGGAAACCGCATTAGAGTTCCCTCATGCTTGCATATAGCAGCGTAAACACAAAGAGTGCGAACAATACTCATCAAACTATGAGGCGAGAACCCGAAGATGTTGTCAGGTCGGTGAACAGACCAAGTCAATCCTTCTTTCTTTGCCACTTCCTGGAACAGAATATCCTCCAGAGTGTAGTAAAAGTTGGGGAATTCCAATCTAGGCAGATCCTCAGTGAAGGGCGGATCATGGGCTTCAATCTTGCCGAAGAACTGGAAGGGCCCAACGTAGTGTTTGGTGCCGGTTTGGAGGCAGATGTGGCGGAGATTGTGAGCATTAAGGATGACAGCCTCGAGAACATTGCGGAACATTAGGCCATTTATCTTGCAGTTCTCAGACTCCGTCTCTCGACTGGCCCAGGTAACATAAAAGATGTGAGTAACATCCGTCAGCAGTGAGAGCTTTGACTGTGTTTGATTCCTGTCAGAAATGTCACACTGGATGTACTCCACAGGGTTGTCTTCATTCCAGTTAGGCCGCTTACCTCGAGCAACACCATAGACTTTCCATGGACCGCCAGGGGTGTCCGCAAGTGGGAGAATCTCAGCCAAACTGTTGCCAACTATTCCTGTTACACCCACCACCAGCGCCACACTCTTGTAGTCCCGTGATGCCCCGTCATCGTCATCAATTTTTTTCTGCAAAAATTAACACCCCAACACCATTCAGATGCTACATACGTTAACAGAATCATACATATTTTCTAGTAAAATAAATTTAACAGGGGCAAAAGATATCGGAGCTGTGTTTTAATTACCCGGTTATTGCCAAGGGCACCAGCCCACCAGCAGCTCATTTTGTTATCGGATAATCGATAAAGAGACGGAAAATTCTAGTTAGTGAAATATCAAGGAGGCTAGCTGTTGTGATTTATAAGAGAGTTCTGAAGAAAAAAGAGCGGGCAGATGACATGAGCACTGACGTGTATCTAGTTGCTTTTATGAATTGTGGAATAGTCTGGACATGAGAATAGTTTGGCTCCTGAAATGAATACAGTGTCTTGCGTGATTGTTTAGCTGACGGCTGTGAGGCGATGGCAAAGAGGCACCGTTGTGAAATTAATCGGTTTCAGTAATGAAACACAAAATCACTTATAATTATCTCTCAGTAAGCAGGAAAAAAAAGAAATAGTTCTCAGGAGAAAGGTTTGAAACCCATGGTTGTATGACCTTGTTCGGGTTTGACCCGTAAAATAAACAGAGTCAATAATTATCCAGATTAGTTATTTGATTTAGTTGAGTTTGGTTAAGACAATTTATCGCAAATCAATTTACTAGATTTTTCTAATTTAATTAAATCAATATTAAAATTTATTTAAATAAAAACTTGAGTTAGGCTCACATCACCATTTGACTATGTACCATTTGATGGGGGATCGAAACTTGGAAGCGTTAAAGCGATGGAATTTTTCTTTTGTCCACCACTCTACATGTATTTATGTTCGTCATTTTATATTTTTTGGGTTGGATATCAATACATGCACAGCTAAATGTTAACAGGTCAAGGGGGATTTTGATCTAGCCCCATCTCGAGATTTAGGTTTCGATCTTCAAGCAAAATAAAACAAGAAAACACCCATTAAAAATTAGCAATAATATCTTCTAAATTCATTTTCCCTTTTTTTAACATTTTTTTTTAATTTAAGATAAATCCTTCCAACCTATTATTCACTGTTATTAAACTTGACTTGGTCAAATCTATTCGTAGTTTATATTGCATTTAAAAAAAAACCAACTAGGAGTTGATACAGTTTAATTTGTAAATCCAATTAAAATTTAATTTTATATTTTTAAAAATCTATTCATAACAATATTGTTTTAATTAACGGTATCTACCATTTTAATCCGCCATGGTTACCAAAAGAAATCTTTCTCCAAATTCCCGATTTAAAATGGGCCAGTTACCCCAATTACTAATTATAGGGTATCTTAAAACTGGGCGCCCATACAACTTGAGAAATTGAATTTCATAACAGTAGTGTGGCGCGAGCTGAATTGAACTTCACGGAAAGTCGGAAACACTACAGCCCAAGCAATAATATCTTTTACTTCTTGGGCCTTTGATCCCTTCGGCGAAGAGCTCGAGAACACAGTCGTCGGCCGACCTCCAAGGATTTTCTAGTTTATTTTTTTTATTATTATTACTGATAATTAAGAGATTTTTTTCTTGGTTGCATGGTAAAATTGTACAGAATCACCTCAATTATTGGTCAATACTAAATTAATATTTGAAATTATTGATCGAAACGCCATTAATCTTTCTGTTAAGTCTACTATCTTTTCGTCCATTAATTACCATATTTTGTGGTGGTTCTTGCTAAATTTGCAAACAGAGAGACAGATTGACCGTGGTTCTTGCTGGAATCGCAGAGAGAGACAGAGAGAGGGGGGTAAAATATCAATTTTGACGGGTTTTTGTTTGTCGGAAAGGATTTTTTTAATCTCCCAACGCTGCTAACACGTGACATTTTTTCTGTTAACAATTTCACTGAATCCTGTTTTGATTTAAGGATAGATTAAATAAAATAAAATAAAATAAAATAATTCTTCCAGGAAATATTAACATAAGAGCTTCAATTTAAAAATCAATAGTATTTATACTAATAATTAAGAAATGCTGAATGCCCACGTGTTTAAAGTGGATCTCGACTTGTGATTCAAAAGAACACGTAAAGGCAAAAGAAAAGCAGGTGGGCATTGATATCGGTCATAAAAGGAAAAGCAGGGCACCTTGGAATTAGGAGATTTCTTGGCTGTTTTCGAAACATCCAACCCAACAGCAGCAAATTGTTTTTTTTTTTTTTATATATCCGCTATCAGCTATCATACCACTCGTGTCTCAATCAAATATTTATATAATTTTATAATAAAAAATAATTTAATTAGTTAGATTGTAAAATTATTTTCTAAAAATTATCAATAATTCAAGTAATATAAATATTAGGATCATTGAAAAATTACATAATTATTAATTTTAAAATTTATAAAATTAATTAATATATATATTCATGTTAATAAAACATATATATATATATATATATATATATATGAAATATGCCTTAATTGGGTAGCATAAATTCAAGATTTTTATTAGTTCTACGGAGATATGGAGGTCAGATTCTGTGAATGAATATTCTAGTGGGATAGTGATAGCTTAAAAAAAACTCTGTTGACGTTAAACCAGTAAAATAACTAAAGGAAGATAAAATATTCGATTTGACTATTGAATTCAGGTAAAACTTTTATAGGAAATTTTTTAAGTTCACAGAGGATCACTTTTCTAGTCCATCTGTTACATGAATTTTTTTAAATCAGGTTACGAAGATTCTGTTTAATTTAATTCTGTTAGTTTTTTTTTATTATTATGAATTTTATTATTTATTTTAGAATTTTAATTTTTTTATCTTGTCAAGGTCGATTTCAAGTCTATATAAAAAATTATAAATATCATATAAAGATAGGATTTATCATATTAATATTTTTAAAAAATTCTTTGTGTTTAACCATGTTTCAGCCAATTTTCTGTTTTTTTATGTTTGTATCATATTGACAAAAATGGGTGAAAAAAATATATCCCTTTTCTATATAGTTTAAAGTATAGAAATTTACTAAAAAATTATCATAAAAACAAATTTCTTTTTATTTCACCATTCTAAAATATTTTATCTTATTTGTTTCCATTTCGTCGTCAAGGGCTTTTGAAGTTTTATATATAATTGATTAATGGTTTGGAAAAATTATATAGTTATTAAGAATTTATATTCTTACAAACAAACAAGTAAAAGAGATTAATAGAATTTTTAAATTTCTTGAAATGGGATAATGGATAAAATCGGTTGTTAATTTACAAATCAAATCTTCTCTTGGCGATGAACACATTTTTGTTCTCGATTTTTTCTTTATATTAAAATTAAAAGACTGAGGTTCCTAATAGTTTATATAAAATAACATCTTGACAACTTAAAATCATTTTTTTTAATGATCAGATATATTCACACTAATTTATATATTAATAAGAAAAATAAATTATTTTTAAAATAATTTTAAAAATGTATTGTTCATATTAAACTAATATACTAAAATAATTAAACTTTTCTACCCTAGAAAACAAGAAAAATGGCAATCCTTCTTCATCAACGCATCTAAACCACTACACACAAATCATGAGCTGCAAAGAAACATGCATCAATCTTGCCAAAGATGAAACGCACATTGTCGATATAATCTTAAATGTCAACACAAATTAAAATTGGGTGAAATTTGATGTGAGCAATCCAACCTCTCCATCATCCTCTTATTTTTCGACTCTGGCTTACAGCAAAGTTACCAACATGAAGCAGCTAATACAAGCAAAATGGAAAACAAGCTACTTCAATTAGGGATTATCTTCTGGGATCTCATCTTACCAATCCAGTGCACAAATGATTTGGTGGAATTCCTAAACCCCAAGAATCCATGTTCCTTGCTCTTATTCATGCAAGATATAAAAGCATCACCACTAAGCATGGTGTCCACAAACCACCAGCCCCCAACCTCCTCTAACTTCGTAGGAGACAACTGGTTCTTCTTCACGATCTCCTCCCACACAGGCCCTTTATCTTTCATCCTCTCAGCCAAGGTCGCTCTTTTCCCCCCCTCTTCGAACCCGTACTTTTCTATCCCGAACTGCTCGGCCAGGACTTTCCATAGATGCTTCCACTTGAAGTAATCTGCGTTGTGGATATTGAACGCTTGGTTTTGAGCATTAGGCTCCACACATGCCCAGATTTCCTGCTCTGCCACCAGATCGGCATCTGATGCGATCGCGTAACAGTTCCACGCCTCGTTAGTACCTGGAAACATCAACGGAGCTCCCTCGTGCTTGCATATAGCAGCATAAACAGAAAGAGTTACAATTATATTCATCAAGCTATAGGGCGAGAAGCCAAATATGATATCAGGACGGTGAACAGACCAAGTCACTCCCTCTTTCCTTGCCACTTCCTCGAACATAACATCTTCCAAAGTGTAGTAAAAATTGT
This sequence comes from Populus nigra, assembly GCF_951802175.1. Classification (NCBI taxonomy): domain Eukaryota; kingdom Viridiplantae; phylum Streptophyta; class Magnoliopsida; order Malpighiales; family Salicaceae; genus Populus; species Populus nigra. The sequence continues at coordinate 47,872,486 of NC_084853.1, read as the reverse complement.
CAACCTTTAATCTCGGCAGATCCTCCGAGTAAGGAGGATCATGGGATTCAAAATTATAAAATGACTCGAAAGGGCCAATGTAGTTCTTGGTTCCGGTTTGGAGGCAGACGTGGCGGAGATTAGTGGCGATGGGGACAACAGCCTGAAGAAGGTTTCGGAACATGAGGCCGTTGATCTTGCAGTTCTCTGCTTCGTTGGATCGGCTGGCCCAGGTGACATAAAAAATGTGAGTAACATCAGTGAGATGAGAAAGCTTTGATTTTGCTTGCGCCGAGTCGGAGATGTCACACTGGATGTACTCAACTGGGCAGTTCTCATGCCAGTTTGGACGAGGACGACGGGCCACTCCATAAACTTTCCATGGACCGCCTGGTGTGTCGGATCGTGGGAGGATTTCTGCCAAGCTGTTGCCGACAATTCCCGTTACTCCTACTATCAAGGCTACGCTTCCTTGGCCCCCTTGAACTGCCGGTTTCTTCTGCAAAATGAGCCATGGCAGGAGAAACAAATTAATGAGGTCACAAAATTATAATAATTGACCAAGTATATATGTGTGTGTGTATAAAATTAAATATGATCTTTTTTACCCAGGCAGCACTAACATCACCAGCCCACCACCAGCTCATTTCGTTATAGAAGATTGTAGCAGAGGAAGATAGGAAATGGAGAAGATAGGAAAGATGGGTGGTGAGAGTGTAAATACAACACTACTGATGATAACTTGTCGCATTAATGTGGGGGAAGCGATAGGCCCATGCGCGATGAGTCTCGAACTTACCAAATGCCCTTACGAAATAAAGTCTGAATCAGGAGTCAGGACATCAATTTTTTTTTAATTAGTTAAATTTGTACCGATTTCAGTGACGTGAATTAAGTTTTAATATTTTATTTATTTTAATTACATATTCAATTAGAACAATCTCCATGTCATTAATCGACAACCTCGTGATAGAAATAGAAATAGAAATAGAATTCTCGAGACAAACTAAATGCTGAGATGAATTTGACAAGTAGTTTGATTTAACATCGCTGAACTCATCTCAATGATAAGAGATCCACTAATTCTCAAGTAGTTAGACAAGTAGTATTTTTAAATTCAGCTAAGGATAAAGCTCCAGTTAATATAGGTTTGTTAAGCTACCAGATCTAATATTATTGAATTCGGCTATGAACTGAACCAACACATAAATAAATATGATGAGCTATTATACTCATTACCCTTAGAATTAGCTAATTATTGAGCTTAAATACATGTATTTATAAAAATCTTGTCATCCTTTATTTTAAATCAGAGATATTTTTTCTCGGACAATTTATCTCACGATTACATATTTATTTTCAGAGTTTTTCTCTAAAAAATATCATTGTTTTTTTTATAAAAAATTCACTCACTTACTCATCGGAAAGTCTTCAAATCCATAAAAAGAAGATCTTTTACAGGTATTAGACATCAACCACTAGCCACTTTGGTTAAGAAGAATAAATCAGATTGTCAAAAATAAAATATTAGTCTATTATCGAACATATAAACCTTGTTCTCAAATAACTTGAATTTTTTGGGACATCATCAATAAAAATAAAAATTTTAAGAATGTAATAAATCAGAACTCTTGAAATCAAAAAAGAAGAAATTCTTTTTTACCAACTTTTAGCAAATACAAAACTACCATATTTTATTAAAATCAATCACAAGTATATTATCTTGATACTTAGTAACATTAACCGCAACTCTAAACAAGATTTAAACAATAAAAACAATATTTTTATGTATTAAACAAAATAAAACTAGAAAACATCATAACATTAAAATAAGTTCAAAAACATCAAAAGAGAGTATTTATAGACTCCACCCTTGAGTTTTTACATGTTTATACCTTTTCCAAACTTACTGACTATAGGTTGTTGTTTTTTCTTTTCTTTTCCTTTCACTCTCTTTCTTTTCAAAACTTGTTAGACCTTCTATGTTAAGATCTTGAACCTTTATAATAGTATCTATTAATAGAGTATTTCCCCACATTTTTTCTCTCCTTTTGTTTCCTTTTTTTTCCTTCTAATTTCCAGAGAGTATTTATATGGTTTTTTCTAGGTTTTTGGGTGGATTCCCTCAAATATTGATCAAAGCTTAGCTCTTTAATCAAAGTAAGAGGGTTCTAGACAAAAGTTAATAGCTAAAAGCTTTTGTACTATGCTAATTTTGCAACAGTGGTTTTGGTTTTAGGAATACTTGATGGTTTTGTTAGATTTAAAGGGTAAGGAGTTATTTCTGCATCAAATCATGCTCCATTTGAAAATCTGTAGCTTTGCATTCATTTGTTCAAAGGTGCGAACTTAATCAGTCCAAAATTTAAAAATACAAGAAAAGCTAATTGGGGATAAGATGTTGGAAATTTTTGTGGAAGAATTTGGGTGTAAACGTCCAATTTTATAGGCACGTGGATTGTAGAGAAGGTGCTCCTCAATTGAATGATTGTGGTTACAACCTCTGAGGTAGTCGGAAATGTCACATTCATTCATCTAAAGATGTCTACTCAACCAATCAAGATTTCCAAAAAAAACAAAGATAGATAGAGAATGAATGACATGTCATCTAGGTTAAACTCTAGAAATTAGGGTTCTTTATTTGGGTTTTGGCAAAGTTTAATTTAATCCATGCTCTTCCAATTCCTTTTAATTACACCTAGAATTATCTTCTAAATTTTAATTGCATACAATTATAACCCTACTAAATTTAAATATCAGCCTCAAAGTTCAACATCTTTTACAAACAAGTCTTTGGTTTTTAATATATTCAATTTCATCCTTAATTGACCATCAAAATTTTAATTTCTTTCAATTTGACTTCTAATTTCATCAATTTTTACCCATGAAATTGAGTGCCACCTACAAGTTGATCCTTGCTCTTGGGAATCTTCAATTAAGTCTTTAATTGACCTCCAAACTCTAATATTATCACAATTAAACCCCTTATTTGACAAATTAAACTTTTCGAAGTTCAATTTCAGTTCCTAAACTTTAATTTCTTCTAATTAACACTCAAATTAACTTCAAAATCTGTTTTTCCTTGTAATTAAGTCTTCAATAAATTAATTAAGCCTTTCAAATTTCTCATTAAGTCCTTAACCCTGCAAATTTGTATTTCTATACTCTAAATAAAAATATTTCCATCCAAATTGATCCGAGTTTTGTGGTTTCATCACCGCAATGTCGCGAGAAAGCATTAGATGGTTTGATGTAGAGGTAATCAAAGAAGATGAGCTATTAGGATTCAATGAATTGGTAAAAATTAATCCATCTTATTTGAAGATAATTAAGGGTTATACATGCCCCAGTAGCGAGTAGTTGGAGCAAAAGAGTCATTTGCAAACTGGTAAGAAAAATGAAGCCCAACAAAAAATAATTAATGCATATATAGTGTGGAAGATTCATTGAATTCACAGGTCTTTGTCAAAGAAAAGCAGACAGTAGAGCCAATGCCATGTTAAGAGGCATCAAGAAATGTCCAGTGACAAGAACAAGAGAAGAATTCTCACATCGAAGCAAAGTGAGACAAGGAAGTTAGAGGAGAACCCACCAGACGAGTTGATAAAAAAAATATAAGTCTCTTCAACTGATTGAAAAATTCAAACAACAACACAAGATGAATCTATTAATTGGTAAGCAGATGCTAGCTGGAAGCGTTGGAAGAGAAATGCGAGGGATGCTTTCCCACACGAGAGCATGACGCAGCAGATTAAAATGGTGAAGAGCTCGCCCGAAGAACAACGTGAAAGCATTCCTTTTGCCGTTTTCAAATTTTCTTCCTGTAAAACCAACCTGACAAGGGAATATTCAAGTTTTGTCCTTCATCGAATAGTCAAACATTTAGGTACAATTTTAGAAATATATTTCGAATTATCTCAAAATACCTTGAAAATAAAGCATGTTAAGTCTCAACCTCCTCTTTTTTCAATGTCTGCTGCTCGAATAAATGTTAGTTTTTCTTCCGAACAAACTATACTATTAAATTTTTAATTTAAAGATTAATGATATTGTGACTAATAATCGAGAAGGATTTTATACTATTTAGCCAACGCAAACGCAAGAGTAGACATATAACTTGGAGTTATTAATTAGGTAATTTTCATTTTCAAACACGACAGGCTCCCTGCTCGAGTACTGTTTTAAAAGAGACCCCATCTTGTGGTTCAAAAGCAAACAAAAGAATCCACTAAGGGAAAAAGAAAAGCAGCTCCCCTTGGAATTACATGACTCCTTGGATATACTTGGAACATCCAACGATACCACTTCCAGACACGGAGATGTTTGGTGTGATGTCGGACTCATCGTGACTTAACCAGATGATACATCTTGTGTATACGTAATTGTCGTCTCGAGATAAAAACAAAAAGTCAAGATCGAGGCAATATATTTTTTTATTTTTTTTAATAAAAATTCACTATAAATCTTTTTCACATACAAAATTATTTTAGATTTCTTTCTTTTTACTTTCAATCAAATAAGTGTTATCCTTTTTCTTTGAAAAGTCGCTTATGTCTTGGATACTACTTGAACACAATTTCAAAGTGATTTTTTAGTATTCTTTGAGAAAATAGATAAAAATAGAAAAGACAAATACATGTTTGGTTTGCTTTGTTTCAATTTATTTTTTAAGTGCCAAGGTAGTAACCAAATGTTATACCTGGATTAAGGGATTTCATGAGGTTTTATAGTTGCAAAGAAAGCTTGTTTGATGGTTTGGAAAAATTATATAATTATTAAAAAATTACATTTTTTACAAAGACAAATGCAAAAGATATTAATAGTAATTCTTATTTTAATGAAAGAGATTAATGGATAAAATTGGTTCTTGGTTTAGTTTTGTTTTACCGCACTTATAAAGGTAGTGATCAGAAGTATTGTAAATTCTGTTTATTCATGATATTTTAAAAATACATTTTACATGAAAAAATATCAAATTAATATTTCATATGTTTTAGTCCAAAGTATTCTGCATCATAGTAACAACTAGTTATTTCTGGCCAAACACTGAAGATGAAAAATAATTATTTTTTAAAGGTGGTATTTTTTTTATATAAAAAAACTAAATTTTCACGATTTTGCACAATTCTTTTCAGATTTGGCGACAAACAAAGAAGGAAATTATTTTAAAGAATAATATAAATTATATTTTGGGACCTTACATAACAGCTTAATTTTTTTGATTGAAATGGTTCTTTAACATGGTATAAAAGTCTTGATGATCAAGCGATTACAAGCTCGAATATCACCATCACTATTTATTTAATAAAAATTAAGTACATTTGTGTAAGTTTCAAGTTCAAAGAACTTTTACTTTATGAGATGTGTTAGGGAATAATATAAATTATATATTAGAAACTCACCCAATAACTTAAATTTTTGGGTTAAAATAGTTCTTTAATAAAATATGCTTTTTGTTTATCATTTTAAATATAAAAAAACCTGAAAACTTGAAATCATTTTTTAAATAATTAGAAACATTTCAAAATCACTTTATACATTAATAAAAAATAGAAAGAAAAAAAATAATTTTAAGAATGTACACCTCTGGAAATGAAAAGGAGGAGCCATCCTTTTTTACCACTATACCTGAACCATTGAAAACACAAATTATCAATCCAAAAATTTCTCACCACCTACCATTCTTTTTTTTTTTTCTTTTTTTTTCTCACCACCTACCATTCTTGAATTATATAGACGACTCCCATTAAATATCCAGTCATTCTTATCAACTCAAGGTAGGAAATATCTTATCTCCAGAATTACTAGTAGGCTTGCAAAATAAAAATAAAATTACAGTACTCTGGAATTGTCTTAGATTATAGGGGTGTGCAGGGGAGAAGTGTCCAGGTGTAAGAGTAAAAAAAAAGTTTGGTGGTGTGAGGAATATTAATAAAAGAAGCGTGAATTGTGAATCAGTGCGAAACATCATTAATCATGATCATTACTGTCCTAAAAATTCAACAAGTATTATCAGAGTAATTGCCTATAAATCATGCCCAATAATTAATACCAGGGCTTATCGATCAACGAAATATCAAAACTGGTGGTCAGAGACTACGATAAAGTAGCTAGCACAAGTGTTTGCTCGATTGTGAAGTTTATTGAGGAATCATTAGAAGAGGCTCTGCTTTTTTGGGATCGTCTTTTTTTATTTTTATACATTAATGTAAATAAAAATAAATAAATAATCTTAAGACGGGACCAAATCGAGGAGCAATCCTTTTTTACCACTATATCTCAAGTTCTCAACCATTAATCAGAATCATGAGTAACAAAAAACACATTTATTAATCTTGCCAAAATACATATTATTAATATTGCCAACCATTAAAATTGGGTGAATTTTTATGCGAACAATCCACCTCTCCCTCGTAGCTCTTATTTTTCAACACTACCGGGCAGCAAGTTACCGACATGCAGCGGCTAATACAAGCAAAATGGAAAACAAACTTCTTCAATTAGGGATGACCTTCTGGGATCTCATCTTATCAATCCAGTGCACAAATGATTTGGTGGAATTCCTAAACCCCAAGAATCCATGTTCCTTGCTCTTATTCATGCACGATATAAAGGCATCACCACTAAGCATGGTGTCCACATACCACCAGCCCCCAACCTCCTCTAACTTCGTAGGAAACAACTGGTTCTTCTTCACGATCTCCTCCCACACTGGCCCTTTATCTTTCATCCTCTCAGCCAAGGTCGCTCTTTTCCCCCCCTCTTCGAAACCGTACTTTTCTATTCCGAACTGCTCGGCCAGGACTTTCCATAGATGCTTCCACTTGAAGTAATCTGCGTTGTGGATATTGAACGCTTGGTTTTGAGCATTAGGCTCCACACATGCCCAGATTTCCTGCTCTGCCACCAGATCGGCATCTGATGCGATCGCGTAACAGTTCCACGCCTCTTTAGTACCTGGAAACATCAACGGAGCTCCCTCGTGCTTGCATATAGCAGCATAAACAGAAAGAGTTACAATTATATTCATCAAGCTATGGGGAGAGAAGCCAAATATGATATCAGGACGGTGAACAGACCAAGTCACTCCCTCTTTCTTTGCCACTTCCTCGAACATAACATCTTCCAAAGTGTAGTAAAAATTATCCACCTTTAATCTCGGCAGATCCTCCGAGTAAGGAGGATCATGGGATTCGAAATTGTAAAATGACTCGAAAGGGCCAATGTAATGCTTGGTTCCGGTTTGGAGACTCACGTGGCGGAGATTAGTGGCGATGGGGACAACAGCCTGAAGAAGGTTTCGGAACATGAGGCCGTTGATCTTGCAGTTCTCTGCTTCGTTGGATCGGCTGGCCCAGGTGACATAAAAAATGTGAGTAACATCAGTGAGATGAGAAAGCTTTGATTTTGCTAGCGCCGAGTCTGAGATGTCACACTGGATGTACTCAACTGGGCAGTTCTCATGCCAGTTTGGACGAGGACGACGGGCCACTCCATAAACTTTCCATGGACCGCCTGGTGTGTCGGATCGTGGGAGGATTTCTGCCAAGCTGTTGCCGACAATTCCCGTTACTCCTACTATCAAGGCCACGCTTCCTTGGCCCCCTTGAACTGCCGGTTTCTTCTGCAAAATGAGCCATGGCAAGAGAAACAAATGAGGTCACAAAATTATAATAATTAAACAGGTATATCTAATTAAATATGATCTTTTTTACCCAGGCAGCGCTAAGATCACCAGCCCACCACCAGCTCATTTTGTTTTGGAAGATTGCAGCAGAGGAAGATAGGAAATGGAGAAGACAGTAAAGACAGCTACTGGGAGTGTAAGAGCAAGTGAAAGTAGTAACCAACAACCTGTGGCTTGGATCTTCCAAGTTCTCGCATTAATAAGAGCTGCCTTGCTTTTGGTGGTGTCGACGTGTCGTGTATCTTTCAAAAAAAAAAATTTAAATTGAATTTGTTTTTTAAATTAATTTTTTATTAATGTTTTTAGATTATTTTAATGTATTAATATTAAAATTAATTTTTTTTAAAAAAATAAAATATATTATTTTAATATATTTCTAAATAAAATTCACTTTAAAACACAAATATTATTTCATTTCCGAGCACCCCATCTCAAATAATTGCTCTTCTAAAGTCGTTGTGCTGAAATGCCGACGTGGCATGAAATCGAAAGTTTTGATTGCGTAATTGAATCAGAACCGTTGAAGATAAAGTAAGGATGAGATCAGTTACCTGATTCTCCTTTATGATACGTTTTCTTTCTAAAGAATAGCAATATTTTTCCAATTTATTTATTGTTATTTCTTGCATAAATAGTTAATTTCTTTATGGAGACAAGTTATGTAATACTTATCTTTTTTATATTTTATTTATTACATAAATTCTTAATAACATATTTTTATCGGTTTCATCTTACGTTTTGTCGTTGTTTATAACAGTACTCTGTTTTTATGCGGTTAGAGAATTTAAAATATAAAATTCACAATTCATAAAAAATAATAAAAATATTTTATTCAATATTTTTCTTTTAATTTTATATCTGTTTCTTTAAATTTTATTTCAATAAATAACTAATAAAATGTTACTAAATAATTCACAGTCATTATAAAATTTTCTGTACGAGTTTGTCATCACTAAACCAATTAGTAACTGAGTTTGATAATATATGCCGCTTTTTGTTCTTACTGTGAGATTGACAATATTTATATAATTCTAGTTAGATTACTCGTGCGATGCTGCGGGTTAATTTTTTTTATATAAAAAATATCAAAAAAAAAAGATCTAAAAGTATTATGTTTTTTTGCAAAGCTATACCCAATAGTCTTGGGTCTGGCTATAACACTTAATCCAAGAGTAATATTTATAATATTAATAATAACATTAAACTTGCATGACCCAAGTTTAAGTGGGTCTGACTGCAATACCAGACCCAATAGCTTTGGATGTGGGTCTGGGTGCAAGGTCGTGTCATAAAAATATGATAATTAATCAAATAAATAGATTAATTAAAAAAAACAAAAAAAAACCAATAGGAAGAAAAAAAACTAATGAAGAAAAGGAATTTTTTTAAAAATTAACTGGGTTAACCCTTCAAACCAGGTTAACCCGTCAAACCTTGGATTTATGTCGTGAAAATTTAATAACTAAATAGAAAAAAAAAATTGACGGGTTAACCCAGAATTAATTGGGTTAAGCCGTGAAACCATGTTAACCCATTAAACATGGGATTCGTGTCATGAAAGTTTGATAACTAAATAGAAAAAAATTTAACATTAATAAACTAAATTAAATGAAAAAAATTAACTAAAAAAAACACAAAAGACATCATCTTTTTCACTGTGGACTGCACCGTGCAGTCCACAGTCAAAGGAATAAAAAGAAAAAGAAAAGGAAAAAAAAACAATGTCATACGCGACGGGTTAATTGTTTTTTCTTGCATAAAAAATATCAAAAAAGGCCAAGATCTAAGAGTGTTAGGTTTTTCTGCAAAGATATATTCAAAAGTCTTGGGTCTAACTGCAACGCTTGACCCAAGAGTAATATTTATAATATCAATAATACTATTAAACTTACACGACTCAAGTTTAAGCGAGTCTGACTGCAACACCTGACCCAATATCCTTGGATGTGGGTTTGGCTACAAGGTCGCGTCATAAAAGTGTGATAATGAAATAAATTAACTAAAAAGAAAAAAATAAAGAAAAAAACCAACAGAAAGAAAAAAACTAATGAAAAAAAATGAATTAACTGGGTTAACCCTTCAAACCATATTAACCCGTCAAACCCGGGATTCGCATCATAAAAGTTTGATAACTACATAGAAAAAAAATTGACAGGTTAACCCATAATTAACTAGGCTAACCCGTGAAACCAGGTTAATCCGTCAAACCCGAGATATATGTCATGAAAGTCTGATAACTAAATAGAAATAAATTTAAAATTAATAAAATAAACTAAAAGAAAAAAATTAATTAAAAAGAAAAAAAATTTCGGGTTAACTCGTCAAACCAGGTTAACCTGCTAAACCTGAAATTCGTGTCATGAAAGTTTGATAACTAAATAAAAAAAATTAACATTAATAAACTAAATTAAATAAAAAAATTATTAAAAGAAAAAAAATTGACGGGTTAACCCAGAATTAACTGGGTTAACCCGTGAAACCTAAGATATATGTCATGAAAGTCTAATAACTAAATAGAAAGAAATTTAACATTAACAAACTAAAGTAAACGAAAAAAATTAATTAAAAAAAGCAAAAAAAAAAATTCGAGGTTAACTTGTCAAACCATGTTAACCTGTTAAACCCGAGATCCGTGTCATGAAAGTCTGATAACTAAATAAAATTTTTTTTAACATTAACTAACAAACAAAATTTATTAAAAGAAAAAAACAAAGAAAGAAGGAAAAAAAAACCTAAAAGCATAAAAAATATAAAATAAAAACAGCTAAAAAAATTAAAAAAAAACAGTTAAAAAAAAGCTAAAAATAAAAAAGAAAGATAGCTCATCTTTTACTCACAGTAAAAGACTGAGCCGTTTTAATTATAATTTAATTTATTATTAATAGAATAAAATAATTTAAATAAAAAGAAAAAAAATTGATATTAATTTTTTTTGTCACGTGTTTTGTGTTTTGTGCAATCGTCCTGAAAAATGATGGTACCCTTCCCCACCATTTCCATTTCCACTAACCTTGAGAAATGCCGTGCTACAATATAGCTTGATTTTTTTCATAAAATATTTTTTTTATTGATTTTATTTTTAAAAATTTCAACTAGATATTTTGTTTCTCTTATAAAAATAACATTGTTTTGTAAGGTATTTAATGTTTCATGCAAGTAATTTTAATACAAATTTTTAGTTAAGAGATGAAAATAGTATGAGAGTAAAATTAATATTAAAAATATTTTAAATATATAGCTAAAACTACCTCAACAATTTAAACATATAAATTTAAAATTTTCTCTTATGATTATAGTAACTTCAAGTTTGAGTTATTAATTTATTGACTTGGTGTACTTTAATAATATGTTTTAGCAGTCACTAATTTAATTAATTACACCATAATTGTGCTAGATATTAATCCTATGTCATAATTATAATTTAATAAATACTTTGTTACCTTAAAAAACAAATAAATACCACTGCTATACTAATAACAAAAGAGAGCTCGAAAAAAGAGTTTCTAAAAAAAAAAGAATTTTGAAAAGAGCACACAAACATGCTTTTGTCCGCTTGACCGCATTTAATCCATGCAATCCTGAAAACCAATCGTTTCGCCACGTCAACGTCTTATCTTAATTCTCTCAAATTTGATCACTCTTTGCGTGTTAAGTACAAGACAGATGAATGGGGAGCCTACTTTTCAGAATGTGGAACAATACGGTATCTGGTACCATCCATGATGGCTTTTGTTGACCGGTCTTCGTTGCATTGGAAATTTCCGGAAATTTGATGTTACTACGTGGATTGATATTGATGAGTTGCCTAGTGTTGCTAAGTTGGAAGGTTAATTGTATCATTATATTTGTTTATTTATTTATTTATTTATTTATTAATATAGATATATGGATCAGCTTGTGCGTACCTCGACTAATCTCACGTGCTCTAAAATTAACGACCTTGTATGTCTCTAGTAGCCCTGAGATTTGTGGGACTCGAACTTGTGACATTTAGATAGCAAATTAAAGGTCTGAGCAGTTAAACTACATCTCTTAGAGTTATTGTTTACGTGCTTTTGATGGTTGAGTTTGTTGTTGTATTTAGCTATTAAAAAATCAAACTTGTAGGACTAAAATCCAAAGTTTTTAAAGTTTATGAATGTTATAACATTCTGATTTTGAGTTTTTTTAAGAGTCTATTTGTTTTTAAAAAATATTAAATTAATTTTTAAAAAAAAATAAATAATTTTGACATGTTGTTGTCAGAGAGAAAACATGAAATAAATATTTTAATACATTTTCAAATAATAATCACTTTTGAAAAATAACATATAACCACACATACATATATCATTATACCAACCTCAAACTAAAACTTCTAGAGTTGGCAACACCAAGGATGTAATGTTGCTATGCCTCTTAAATGGTTGCTACTTACACATTATAATTTACAACTTGTTATTCAACCCATGTTTTGCTTTGTAATGAGTTATAATTTTTTTTTCAAAAACAATATCTGGTATGCATGTAATTTTAATGTCTTACCAGATTTGCTTGTCTTACCAGGTCTATAGGTAAGTAGAAAAAATCATGCTCTGACTTAGAACAATCAAATTACTATATAGCATTCTCTGCTCCGTATTAAAAAGTGTTAAAGGTTTGATGGAGCAGATATGATAGTGATTACGAGGAGGTCTATTACGCGTCCCTTTCTAGAAGTGTCGTGATTATCTACATTGGATAATGATTAGGAGTGTCAATAACCAGTTCTGAAAGAATAGTTGATGGCTTTTTAAACATTTTTTCACAGACAGTGCCAATGATGATGATGGAAAAATTCAAGTAACTTGAGAGCAAGGCTTTTGTGTTGGATAAATGAATAATCTTTTGATTACAGGAGTTGGATCTTCTAGGAGTTGGATTCACTCTCCCTAGTAAAAGCTAATGATATCAAATACCTGGAGTTTGGATAACTAAAGTGACTAATGACTGATACTTGTAAAAAAAGTCCCTCTTTCTTAGATTTGGAGACTTTCTAATGCTTAAGTAATTATATTTTTAGAAAAAAAATGGTGAGGCACAAGATATTTTTCGAAGAAGATCTTGTAGAGAGAGAGACTCCCAAAATAAGTATTCAGAAAATATTAAAAACATGGAGAGATTACCCCTTTTTGCGTATACCTCCCCCTTTATATGGTTCGTCATTCCTATTCATTTAGGGATAGAAGGGCTCAAATGTCATATTTTCTTAATAGCATCAAATATATATAACTTTATTAGAAGGAAAATATCTTTGACTTTATTAGAGGGGAAATATCTCTGATTTTGTTAGAGGAAAAATCAATTATTGGCCGAGTTAAAATATGTTGGGTCTAACATTTTTGTGAGATCCATATAATCCAAGGTTTAGTGCTTAATGCTTAGTTGAGCACAAAGATGTTCAGTCTAGTAGCCTTGATAAACTCATATATATTTGGGCTCACCGTTTAGTTGAGTTTAAGGATACTGGGTTTGGTAGTCTTACCATACCCATATATGGTTAGGCTCGGGATTTTGGATTTAGTAGCCTAGCTAGCCTCATGTATATTTGAACTCAAAGCTTAACTAAGTCTAAAAATACCGGGTATGACAGCTTTATCGGACACATATATGCTTGGACTCAGCACTTGGCTGAGCTCAAGGTTTGTTTAGGTCATATTGTTTTGTGTGTTTTATGTACATATTGTATTAAAAAAAATTAAATGTTTTAATAACATATATATATATATATATATATATATATATATATATATATATATATATATATCAAGTTAGGTTCGAATGAATTTTGGAACGAGTTTCACAAAATTTATACAATATCTACTATTTACTGGATAAAATGATTATAAAAAATAATATTCACTGGTTTAGATTTATACAATATCTACTATTTATGGGATAAAATGACTATAAAAAATAACATTCACTGGTTTAGATTGTACTGGGTCGGGTCGGTGCATGAGTTTGGATTAAATTGGCATCCTAACAACATCATGTTTAAGCTACGTTATTGCTACTGCTACGTAGCTTGATTTTTTTATATATAAAAAACTTTTTATATTAATTTTATTTTTAAAATTTTCAACTACGTTTTTTTATTTGTATTTTTGTTTAAAATTTATTTCTCTTATAAAAAAACAGCATTATTTTATAAGGTATTTAATGTTTTATGTCAAGTAATTTTAATATAAATTATTAGTTAAAAAATCAAAATAATATGAAATTAAAATTGATATAAAAAATATTTTAAATATATAACTAAAACAAATCAATAATATAAATATATATTTAAAAATTCCTCTGACAATTATAGTATTTTCAAGTTTGAGTTATTAATTTACTGATTAAGTGTACTTTAATAATTTGTTTTATTAGTCAGTCATTTAATTAATTACATCGTAATTGTGTTAAATATTAATTGTATGTCATAATTATAATTTAATAAATACTTTGTTACCTTAAAAAATAAAATAAATACCACTACCAATACTAATAATAAAAATGAATTAACCTTTTAGATGGTGGTCCAGTGGTAAGAGTTTGAGACTAAAAAGTTTGTTCTCTCTGTGGTTTCAGGTTCGAGCTCTGTAATTGCTTATATAATAGCCACTAGAGGTTTATATGGTTGTTAACTTTAGGGCCCGTAGGAGTAGTCAAGGTACATACAAGCTGACCCGAACACCTACGTTTAAAAAAAAAAAAAAAGTGAATTCAAGAAAAGAGTTTCGAAATTTTTTTTTTGAAAAAAACACAAACACATGCTTTTGTCCGCTTGATCGCATTTAATCATGCAATCCTGAAAACCAATCGTTTCGCCACGTCAACACCTTATCTTCACGTTATCTTAATTCTCTCAAATTTGATCACTCTATGCGTGCTAACTATAATTTAATTTATGTAATTTAATAAAACTTATTAATTGATCATTATCTTATTCATTTATTTTTAATTGAATGTTCGTTTTCAATTTCTTTCCTTTTCGAAGAAATATAAAAAAGGAAACGAGAAGTAGATAAAAGGAAAAATATGGGCAAGGAGAGGAGGTATTTTTTTAACAAAAATATTTAATCAACCCATGATTAATGCTGATAAAAAACGGAGTTGTTAAACTTTATATTACATGGATTAATTAATTATTTATGATAAGTTATAAAGATTAAGTCATTACAAATTCCTCTTTCCCCTTGAATTTTCTATCACTATATGGTATAATGACTTAAATGGTGACAAAATGCATTCAAATCACAAGCTAAATTTTTATGCCGATGGCGTCCAGTAATTTAACACACATCTAGAATTGAACTACAATAGACTAATTTTACACAAATCATGAATTAAGCTGCTTGAGATTTATTTTTTATAATCATGAGTGTTTGTATCAGTTTATATACATTTTAATTAATTTTTTAAAATTTTAAAATTAATAATCATATAAATTTTTAATAATAATGAGATTTATCTACCTTAAATTAATGATTTCTGATAAGGAAACCAGCCTAACCAGTTAAAGTGTTTACTCAAATTCTTGTCTTCATTTGTTAGAGTGTGTTTGGCAGTGTGGTTGCGGGTGCTTTTCAAATAGCTTTTCGTGCCGAAATGCATGCCAATGATATTTTTTTATTTTTTAAAAATCATTTTTGACATCAGCACATCAAAACGATCCAAAAAATACAAACCGTACTCAATTTTAGCAAAAAAAAAAAAATTTCAAATTTTAAGAAAACGCAGGTACAAACACAGTACCAAACGTTCCCCAGTGTCAGGTCACGTTTACTTTTCTTCTTTTGTTGTTTACTTATCCATTTGAGAATGCTATCACTTCTGATTTTACATATTTCTAAAAATTATATTTATTTTTAAAAGATATAAAATTAATTTTTGCTTTAGTTTTTTATTATTATTTTAATTTGTTTACATCACAATATCAATCAAAATCATATCTTGATAAGAGATGGATCCAAGTGAAATGAATGATTTGGAACAGGTTGAAAAATATTAAAAAATATCTTGGGATAATTTTTTAATGATTAATAGAATCTGAAAAAAAATCAAATTACCCTTAGTTCCTTATAACAAAGGCTTTTATTTTTTTCCACCCAGAAATAAAATGATAATTTCACTCCACAGTAAATCTTTTCTAGCACTAAACGAAAAATCCAAGCCCTTGGCAGCAAGCAAGATAAAATCTACTAAATTACTAGGGTTTTACAGGGAGATAGAATTAGACCAGCTCCAAATGCAATTTGACTGGATTACAAACATAGTTGCCAATCCGGTCTGGCAATTTAACCATGACTCAAAACTTGATCCCGGGTTGAATTTTAATAATCCAATCAACTCGAATAAACCCGATAGGATCATTTACAAGACAGAAAAAAATAAAATAAAATAATTGAAACATGTTTATTCAATTCCGGCGAGTTGATTCGACAACCTAATACAGCAGGGTTTTTTTATCAATTCCGAATCAGGATGACAATGTGATTACAAACCTTGATACAGAACAAAATGCCTCCAATCTCCAAGTTTATTATCAAAAACAGATATAACACCACCCGTATCAAGGCACAACCTTGTAATCTTTCATCTTGTCTAACCACGAAACAAAAGATTTCTTGGAATTTCGAAATCCCAAAAATCCATGTTCCTTGGTCTTGTTCAAATTCGTGACGATACCCGGACCACCGAATATCAAATCTGCAAACCACCATCCCCCAACTTGCTCCAGCTTGTTTGGCAGTAGCTGATTCTTCTTCACAATTTCCTCCCACACTGGTTCCTTATCTTTCATCGCCTCGGCGAATGTTATACTACTCTCCGCCTCTTCAAATCCATGTTCTTCGATCCCAAATTCTTCTGCTAAAATCCTCCACAAATGCTTCCATTTGAACAGATCCCCGTTGTGGATATTAAAAGCTTCATTTTGTGCATTAGGATCCACACACGCCCAAATTTCATGCTCTGCAATCAGATCTGCATCAGAAGCAATTGCGTAACCATTCCATGCCTCTTTCGATCCACGAAAGATTAAAGGAACTCCCTCGTGCTTGCATATTGCAGCGTAAACAGAAATAGTGACAATCAAATTCATCAAGCTATAAGGCGAAAACCCAAAGATAACATCAGGCCGGTGAACGGACCAAGTCACTCCTTCTTTCTTTGCCACTTCCTCGAACATAACATCTTCTAAAGTGTAATAAAAGTTAGGAGCATTTAATCTGGGCAGATCTTCCGTGAAAGGTGGATCATGAGCTTCAATCTTGCCATACAGCTCAAAAGGACCCACATATTGTTTCCCTCCTGTTTGGAGGCAGACATGGCGGAGATTGGGAGCGTTTGGTATAACGGCCTGGAGGACATTACGGAACATGAGACCATTAATCTCGCAGTTCTCCTCCTCCGTGGGTTTACTGGCCCAGGTAACATAGAAGATGTGGGTCACATCAGCCAGCTTAGAAAGCTTCGATTGGGTTTCGGCGGTATCGGAGATGTCGCACTGGATGTACTCCACCGGATGATCCTCGTTCCAGTTGGGGCGTGAACGTCGGGCCACGCCGTAAACTTTCCATGGGCCACCAGGTGTGTCGGAGAGTGGGAGAATCTCCGCCAAACTGTTGCCGACAATCCCCGTAACTCCTAAAATCAGAGCCACGCTTTGGTAACCTCGTGGTGCTTCATCTTCTTCGGATCTTTTCTGCGGATTGAATCAAATACAACAAATGAGTTTTATTTATTAACATGGGCGTGGATGTATCATAGCTAGGGAGAGGATTGTTCCATTCTTACCTTGGCAGCGCCAATAGCACCAGACCACCACCAGCTCATGTTAACTTGCTGCTGCTTCTGGATATGTTTTGATTCGGAATCGCCCTATTAAAATTGGTTCTCGCGTGAAAACATGAGCTATGTGACGCGAGCCATGACATACGTGACAACTAGATAGAGTTTTCTAGTAAAGCCTGCCTGTCGGGATTATCCGACAAAAGTAAAGATAAGAAACGTGATTCGATTTTTAATTTTAATTAATTTTAACATTAATTTAGAGGATTAGTATGTAATTTGATTGAGCTTGTTAAATTAAAAAAAAATAAAGGAAATGAGTTTTTACTGTTAAAAAATCCCCTTTGATTGTAATTTTTTTCTTCTTGTTTTCTATATATCATATCAACCAAACTTTCATTCGACAACACTTGTGCACGACACTCTGCTGACTCGGATGATTAGAAGCAAAAATACCAATTTTCTACCTTTCCATAATACAAAATCAGGCAAACAAAAAATTGTAATCTACAAATACACCCTCCATCTATCGAAGTGGTATCAAGTTAGTCCCTGTTGACTGCACCAACGACACCATCAACTTGTGCATTTTATGACTCAGTGGGTTTTGTTGCATGCACTTAGTAGCCCATGGCATACAAAATTGGTATAATTAATCGAGTTTTTGTCTCAATTTTTTATTTGATTTAACATATCTTTAGACTTTTTTGGTTAACTAGGTGGAACAATTTATTGAGTCATATTAAAATAATTGTTACATAATTTAATTTAAAATTTAAAATTTAAAATAAAAAATTAAATTTAAAAAATATCAAATAATTATATTTCTTGATACATGCTTTCTTCTTTTTTTTAATTCGACTCGCATTGTGTTGTAGGAAGAGTTGTAACTTTAAGTTACCTGTCTTGTGGGCTCTGGACCCTGACCTCGAAGGGAGGCAGCCAAGACAAGTTGTTAACTAATATTAATTCCAGCCCAGTCGGAGTTTTTTCTTATAAAATTAAGAACAAAGAGAAATAGACCTCCAGCAAATACATTTTTTCTTCAGAATTCAGATATGCTTTAATAGAAGTCATCAACAATAAGAAAATCCTCCAATCTTCCAAATTATTTTTTAAAACAACATGACAGCAGCAAAAAGACCAGCAAACCTAAATCCACCGAACTTAAGGCACGATCTTGTGAGCCTTCAACTTATCCACCCACGAAATCAAGGAATTCTTGGAATTTCTAAACCCTAGAAACCCATGCTCCTTGCTCTTATTCATACACGAAATAATGGACTCTGCACCCAACACAAAATCGGCAAACCACCACACCCCGACCTCCTCCAACTTGTTAGGCAATAGCTGATTGTCCTTCACAATTTTGTCCCACACTGCTCCTTTATCCTTCATCAACTCCGTCAAGCTCACTGTCTTCCCACTCTCAGGCAACCCATATTTTTCTATCCCAAACTGTTCAGCCAAAACCTTCCACAAATGCTTCCACTTAAAAACATCTCCATTGTGGATGTTAAACGCTTCATTTTGTGCATTAGGATCCACAGCTGCCCAAATTTCCTGCTCAGCAATCAGATCTGCATCAGAGGCGATGGAATAAGCATTCCAAACAGATTCGGTCCCGGGGAATAGTAAAGGCATCCCTTCATGTTTACATATAGCCGCGTAAACAGAGAGAGTGCCCATCATGTTCATCAAACTATATGGAGAAAACCCGAAAATTGTATGCGGCCTGTGCACAGACCAAGTCACTCCCTCTTTCGTTGCCACTTCCTCAGCTAAAATATCTTCTAAATCGTAGTAAAAGTTGGGTGCGTTTAATCTGGGCAGATCTTCTGTGTAAGGAGTGTCATGTGGTTCGATCTTACCTACCAACTCGAATGGACCAACATAGTGTTTAAGACCAGTTTGGAGGCAAACATGTTTGAGATTGGGGGCGTTGGGGATAACAGCCTGAAGGACATTGCGGAACATGAGGTTATTAGCTTCGATGTTCTCGGCCTCCGTGAATCGGAGGGCCCATGTGACATAAAAAATGTGAGTAACATCAGTTAGCTGGGAGAGTTTTGCTTGAGTTTCGGCCGTGTCAGAGATGTCACATTGTATGTATTCAACTGGGTGGTCTAGGTTCCAGTTTGGCCGTGGACGACGGGCCACTCCGTAGACTTTCCATGGACCACCAGGTGTGTCCGAGAGTGGTAGGATTTCAGCCAAGCTGTTGCCAACAATGCCAGTTACTCCTACCACTAAAGCCACGCTCTGGTGTCCTCGTGACGCATCTCCATTTTCAGATTGCTTCTGCAAAACATTTGCCAACAGATGAAATTAATGTTAAGTTAAAACATAAATATCAAGTTCAAATATTAAAGTGATGAAGATTTGTAAATGGGGTAATTGGTTTAATCTTAATTACCTTGGCAGCTCCAATAGCTCCTGCCCACCACAAGCTCATTTTCTAGACAAGATTCTTAGTTCTAACCAAGAGTCAATCTTCACTGTCTCGCAAACTTGTTTGCTGTGTTAGGTTTCTATGGTGCCAATTCTTGAAGATTGTTATATAGGTGGCGTGGACGACGGTATGGGATGGTTTAATGATTTTTTCAGGCCTGGCTCACTGTCTGTGGTCACACATGCAGAGATTCTAGCAATCTTTTCTTGGCAAACTCTGGTGATATTTATTATCTATCTATCTTTCTATATATAACGGAGTGCTAGTGCCCGCTGCCCACCAACGTTTCAATTGTCAATCTCTTAATTCAATTTTTAAATTATTTTTTTTTGCTTAAAAGAATATTTTTTTCTATAATTTTATTATGCTGATATTAAAAATAAAAAAAAATCTAAAAGAAAAAGTATACCTCCTCTCTATCTGTCATAACAAAACGACAAGTCGAGAAAGTTAGTTGAATGCTATTATTAATTTTTTCTTACAATCACACGATACAAATATGGGGACATGGGCTTCTGCAAGAGAGGGATTGGTGAACCGCTGTTCAAGATTCACAACAAACATTTATTTGTCTTTTATGGGTGGAGGCAGCAGTCAAGTTTATCCACGCCACCTGGTTTAGCTTAATCATAGCAGACTTGTTCCAAGACTAGCTTGGGCCATGAAGCGATGGACGCAGGGGCTAGCCTACCTAACTCAAATCTGGCTTCATGTGGAACTTGCAGGTTTGATGGGTGTAACTATAGGGTGCTTACCCTTGCTGCCTAGTTGCGAGTGCAATAAAATATCTCATTAATTTTTTTTTATTTTTTAAATAATTTTAATATGCTGATCTTATAAATAAAAAATATTTTATTTCATTTTAAAATGAAAACACTTTTTAAAATCATTATACACCATAATGCTCATATTAAAAGAACCAATAAACTGTGTCAATGGATACATTCTAATTTAACTACAAACATAAAGAAAAAAAATTCAATGATCAAAATTTTAAAAAACAACTTAATGAATCATAAAAAAAAAACCTAGTTATAAATCTACAAATTAACAGAAGTATTTTTTTTTAATTTGTAATGTAATTGTAATTCATGATTATTTCTTATATATATTTTCTCGTAATTTTAACATGACCAGTGATGCTAACCTCACATGTTCACCCACTTGAATAATATAAGAAAAAAATAACTGAAAATATTCCAGGAATTGATCATACAGTGCGTGCATGGGACTACATTATCTTGTTTAATAAAATAAACATAATGGTCTCCATTATATATTGTCTCAGGCAGGAGTTCCATTCCACGCACCTGCAGAAAACAAGTGGCCGAAAAAGTATATCAAAGATACTGAGATCACCACTTTAAAATTAAAAGTCACAAATCGCAGTATCTCTGCTTCAGCATGTAATATATAGCAGGAGATTCCATTCTCTTTGATTCTGTGATGGTTGGCTCCTCTCTCATGGTGGACAGCCCTGAAAAGTTGCAGGCCTAAGTGCAATAATGCATCAATGTTAACTTAGTGCATCTCTAGGTCGATTCAATTAAAATTTAGTTTGATTTTATTTTTGAATTTTTTTTTCAAATAACCTTTTTAAATTTTAAAATAACATTATTTTAAATTTATTAGGTCAAATAAAGTTAATCAATTCTATCCAGGGCTTTAAGCTGGTCATGAGATGGGCCGGGTTTTAATAACTTTGCTGTATACATGTGTTTGATAAAAGCTCATACTTGCCTCAGATAAAAAAAAATTACCCTTTTCTGTCGTAATTCTCATCATTCATCATATTTTTGCTGCTTGTAATTGCAACTCTCATAGGCATGCTTGCGCTGATGCTTGACGTTTTTGAGCCACGAGGCTTCCGTCTGTTTGCTGATCATTCGTGCTGCATGGTATTGAATTTTCACACCTTTGGTAGTATCAGTCTTGATGCAGCCATTCAGGAATATTACACAGTCCATCAAGCTGCCTTGGGCCAACGTCAAAGGCCTGCGATCTTCTCCATGGGCTCTTGCTGTGAGAATTTGCAGGACAGACAGGCAGGGAGGTCACTAATGGCAGCATCTAGGTCTCCAAGCAGTGACTCTGAGCTAGGTCACTGTGAAGTACCACTCTCTCTTTTTCTTAACCTCAATGGACATTATTCTTGCTTCGTTTCACTAGCAGCTCTGACAGAGATTGTACTTTGCTGCATCTGTTTATGAGCTTGAGAATGGAAGATCAAATAGTTACAAGATGTTATTCATGTACATCCTTCTGAAAGGCATAAAGGCATTCCACATATCTTATACAAGGACGAAACTGATCCTATGACCACCATGCTGTAAGATGTCAGGATGAGAGAAAAATTTTATTATTCGGAGCCCAGTGGAGGAGCCAGCATCTGCATTTCTCCACCCCACAAAACCCAAAATAATAGCAATTGTCAATCTAACCCATTAAATATCAAAAGAATTCTCTATTCTCAGCCGTTAATGAGCATAAAACAATCCATAGATTTTGCTTTGTTTTCTCTTCTATGCTCTCCAAGTGGTTCCCACATCATAAACCAAGTGGTCCTCGCCAGCCTTAAGGAGAGGACGAGACATACTCTCTACACTTCTTCACCCCACAAAACCCATACAATTGAGAAATTTCAAAATTTCAATTACCTTCATCTTCCCGAGCAGTTCATGGACCTCAAGTAACGCGTAAATTAAACATCATTTTCTCTTCCATGCACCTAGTTCATAGAGCAAGTGGTCCTATCACTCAGCATTTTAGACCTGAACTCACATAACAGCTCTGCTTTGCTTTTGAATCTCACTATTTTCACTCTCTAGATCCTCTAAAGGGATTGCATAAGCAACAAGATAAGTTTTTGCAGATTCCTATATGTCACAAAACAGTTAAAGTACTCAGATTAATTACAACTCTGGTTTTCTATACGGGTTGTTCACCATGTCGTCCAGAATGTACATTTTCGTTTGAGTTCCTTCATTAACTTCTCCATTGCTACTCTCACGGTCGCATTCTCGTTAGAAAACTGGTTTAACCATAAATGCATGCAAAAGTGCAAAACATAAAACACTGACAGGAAAGAAGCTTAGCATCAAATGTTGATGGTCACTAAACCAACTGCAACTTTGGTGAGGGTTTAGTTTCTTCTAATTAGGAAAACTTCCCCTTTTCACCATAATCGCACAAACGACTCATTCTCAGTGATTTGCCAGCTGAAAACTATGCAAGACTGAAGTGATGGATGCCATATGTACAGAGTTAGAATGTTAACCATTAGCATGCAATTTCCCCTGATTTCTTTCACTTCCAAGTTATGATAATGGTTACTGTAACATGATCTCAAGTGGGCTGCAAAAGGAAGTGAGGGACCGCAGGGTGAACATGGGACATGGTCCCTGCAAAACAGAAGCATTATATATGTGGTCCCTTCACATTCTTCAACTTATAGCTTCAATTACATACTAACTCCATAGCTAACAAATCTGAGAACAGAAGCTTGGAGAGACTAAAAAGCAGGCATACGGATTTTAATCTATCTAAAGCAAAGGCAATGCAGCCACATTAGACTCTGTAGAAATGGTAGACATAGTTTGCTTCTGTAACTTTTTGAATAAAAGTTTGAATGTTTTCTTTCTACCAATTTCTTGAGTCAAATGTTGAAAGTATCTAAAGGAACAAAGATTTGGTTTTTTCATATATCAATATCAAATAAAGAGAGAGGTTGTTCAGATTCTTGAGAATGCTGAATGCTACACTGATAATAGGCCTAGGTTCCATGATTTTGTCTCAGAGGAGAGTAAACACGTTTAATGCCTACAAATAGTTGTAGTACCGACACTAGAAATATTTCTTACAAGCAATGAATGATGGTTCCATGTAAATTCGTGACCATCATATCTGATTCTTCCAACTAAGATGGTGGAAAGAACTGTCTAACGTGTAGCATTCTGGGCATGGCACAAGGTGGAGAGAACCTCCTCCAAGCACCATTTTCAAGACTCCATATGCTGAATCAGGGCATCCATAAAGCATTAATACTCTCCATAACAGATTATGGCACCTTTAAGATACGTTTCTGTTGTGGAGAACTACTAACCTGCTAATTTGGCATCTACTTGTAACTTTTCAGGCTGTTCAAGGCTGAAATGTTTTCTTGGAAAAAAGGGAAATCTTGATAAACTATGCATATTGACAAATAATCCACAAAAATAGAAAAAAAGAGCACAAAAATCTTGCCTTTTATCTGGCAATCTCACAACCCTAACAACACATTGTTGTATATTTTACCTAGCTTAAGCACTATGGGCGACTCTGATTACTCGAGTTTCAAAGAGACTAATTATTAGTTTTCAATTTCATTTTCCTCGAGCTTAAAAATCCCCAATCCTTCTTTTTATTCTTCTCAAGCTCAAGACCAAGTACTTCCTTCTCCCATGTCACATTAATCAACAGTTTGGAGCAACACAAACAGATGGTTTAAAAGAAATTTGTTGTATATTTTGGAGAACCCTAAAATCATAGTTACAAGATTCAGATCCAGATCACAAACTGATTGGGTCAATTCTTGGGTCGGCAGTTGATTAGGTCAACCTTATTTTTTAAAACCAAAACAACATTGTTTTGGGAAAAAAAAAATCAAAATAAAACCCCATTTAAAACCAGGTTTAGTGCGGTTGTTCACCAATTTGATGACAACTATACCACGAGGCATGAAGCAAAAGCTAGGGACCATCAAGGCTTGTGCCCCGACAACACGGTAAAGTAATCGCCCAGGCTGGGGAGTCCATACAGAAATTATCTACCTAAATGGGCTTTAGTGCTCCCAGTTCTGTGTTGGTCCAGTAACTGTTGCACATCATCCACTGTCACGGCGTATGCATTGACACGGCCATGGACAGGATCAAATATTCGAGAAGCCCGATACCAGGTCTGCCTCTACATTTGATATGTTGCTTGCATTTCTGCAACAGCGTCAGTCTACAGAACGCACAGAGAACTCGAGCATTGAGGAAGTGCACTTACAAAAGGTAAATGATACACCACATTTGAATGGCTTCATAGATGAAATCTTTTTTGAGAAGCCAAACAAAGGAAATGGAACCTCAGATATCCACTATTCCAGGAGGGTGAACGGAAAACCAACCTTTGTTAGCTGTCACCCACCATAAACACATGCTCTGGCTCCATGATGGAATTCTTCCTTGAGAACAAGTTTTCAACCAGAACCTGAGAAAATATGTAAATGACTAGGCTCTATTTACAAATTCAAAGGGACATTGATTCAATGCCAATACTTCACAAAACCACTAATAAGTTCCTACCTTTACCATTCACCTTCTAATTGGTAAGAGTAAAACTAGACGCCTAATCTAGCAGTGTGATGATAAGATACCACAAGCCCTTTCCCGCCCCTTCCCTCTAAACATCTGTTTTCCACATCATATTGTTAGTAGCATTTTCATGAGATCTCTCTAGTGCAGCAACTTTAGCACGATGGGTTGAAGCAGTCACAGCAGGCTTTACCCTCTGACTGCGAGGAAGCTCGCATGTTTCACTAATAGAAGCAAACCTTAATTCAGCAGGAGGAATAAAACAGTCCATGGACAGGCCAGGGACATTGAATGCCACTTCTTCAATTGCCCATGCTTCTTCCATTCGGGTCCTAGTGTGGCTCATTGCCGTATCTCCAAACCGGAAAAGGGTTACTACTGAACGCCCGGAATGAGCAATCATAATACCATCCACTAGCCTGTAATCATCAAGGAAAGAATTGATTGTGGTCTCCCAGTAAACGGCGTCACCTCCATTGTTCTGGATGCGGGTCAAATGAGAGTCTTCTAAATGAACAAGGAGTCCTGTTTTCTGGCTGAAGTAGCCAAACAAAACATGCCTTATGATTTCTGCTGGCCCTTCACTCCTAGCCTTGAGAGTTGCAGGATCTGCACATATCTTGAGGATAAAGCAATCATCTCCATTGATCTTCTTCTCCCCAATGCATCTTGCATTAGTAAACATGCTTGCAGTTGTTCTTGGATCAAGGCCCTGGGATTGAACATGAGCATTTAAACAATCATTAGATCAAAGAACTGCCTGTTTGTTAGGTAGTAAAATGAGTGAAAGATGAGAAGCATCTCACCTGAAGTGCACGGCGCAAGGGTCTAACAGGACCTTTAGCAGCATGTGCACCAAGCCAAGGTGTATGCCTCCACACAAGCTTCCCATTGCAGCCGGCATGAACCTTGCTTCCACCAAGCGCAAGCTCAACATACCACATATCTGGATTCATTTGCCACAAGACAAACCCACCAGACTCTGCAGCTTTGGAAGAGTTCCTATTTCTAGTGACCTTGTTAGCCGTCTCAAATTCTGAAGCTATCATCCTCACCTTACCCATAGCATACGCATTGTGAATGGAATTCTGAAGCCTTTGCCCTCCTGATGCTGCTGTATACTGCTGTAATATGTACTGTGCAGACGAAGTTTCCTGCAATCACCAACATAAAACCACCTTAGCATGTGTATTATTAAAATAAATGAGCATACCCCATCGATCAATCTAACAATAGCAAAGAGTCAACTAATCAACACCATCTTTATTATTATTTTTTTGAAGTAAAAAAAGATAATTCCAAACACATTTCCCCCTTTGTTTTAACGAAAAGCACAAGCAACGAATTAAAGAGTAATCATATCGTATTGCGTATATTTCCAGATACACAAACCCAAGGAATAGAATCTTACATCACAAAAAATGTGAGTGATTGTCTCGAGAAAATCTATAATGCTGAAGCTGTAACTACTAAAACTTATAGCATAGGAGGGAGACTGATACAAGAAAATATTTTTGAGAATTAGAGAGATATTCTTCTCACTTTTAGTGCGTCAGAATATGATTTTCTCTCTTATTCTTGTTTCTATCCTTTTTCCAATGCTGTAAATATTGATAGTTACAGCTCCGATTACCGCAAAATCTTCCAAGTGATTCTATCAACAAACATCTTTTTTTCTTAAAAAAATGTTGCTCCTAAACAAGCATGAAATGAAAACAAAGAAACCCACTTTGATCTCAACATTTCATCAAAGGAATCAACTTTTTGCATAAGAACACAGTAACTTTACTCATCTGAAGCAGTGACATTACTGTAAAGTAAATTAATGCTGAAAACCAATTAAAAAAATAGCAGAAATCCAGAAAAAAAACTTCTTTTTTGTGTTATTTTTAAGCAATCAAATAATTCAGTATAAAAACTAACGCAGAGAAAAATTGCAAGAGAAGGGACTCACAATGGGAGTATCTTTTATACTAAGGTGAGGCAAAGGCTCAGCAGTGCTGACGTGAACCGGAGCAAGCGGGGCACCCAAGACACCAAGCAATAACCTCAGATCGGACCGTTTACTAGTGTTATTACAAGCATTTGATGAAGAAGACACAACTGAAGACGGTCCTCCTCTTGAAAGTTGTCCTTTCATCCACTGGCCCCACTTGCCTTCCATCCTTGAATCTCCACCGTCATCTTGATCTGGTCCCTCTTTCAACGGTGATAAAGCTTCCGCTGGCCTCAAGCTCCCTGATCTAGGAATGATCAAGGGCTCTGGCTTTGCCACGTGCTGTCCATGTCCTTTTCTCCTCCTTAACAAACTAGACATCGGTGAAGCACTCCTCGCCGGACTCTTCGCTCGTGACCTCCCCGGTGATAGTCCTCTAACAACTGAAAAGAACCCCTGCTTCCTCTCCATTTTTACAGTCTTGTCACTGTTGCAAGAGAGAAGCTAGCAAAAAAAAAAAGAAGCAAAGCGAGTGGAGAGAGAGAGAAAGAGGGAGGGAGAGGGAGGGAGTGGTGTGTGTGAGAGAGAAACCTGTAAAGATAAACTGATAGAACTAAATCATTTGCCGCGAGACAAGAAAACTGTAAAAGGAAGGCCAGTGTGTGTCTATATGTTTTGTTTTTACTGTGCTTGTGTTTTTCATTCTACGAGGAGGAGTTGATGACGTTGGATCAATTCCGTTAAGTATGTTGCTCCTCAAAAGATATTATTTGATGTTCAATTTCATATTTTCGAAGTAGTTTTAAAACTCGATAAGATAAGAGTTGATCTGCATCTGGCTGACCCGGGCTAGAATTAGGTTAAATTTTAAAAAATAAATAAAAGTAAAAATTTAGGTTGATTTTGGAATATTTTTTAAAAAATTGATTGCAATCCATTAATTATTTATTTCTTAACAAAAATAGCTTGGTTTTGTTTTATAAAAAATTAAAAATTTATCTGAAATACAGTAATCTGGTCAAAACCCTTCGTCAAGACAAAATTCCATTTAAATAAAAAAACTTAACAACACTGGATAATAAAAATAAAAAATAAAATTAACTAAAAAAAATCACTGATTTCTGATTTGAAACTCGCAATAACTTTTTTTTCCTAGAAAAATGAGTTTTAAAAGGAGAAATAGTATCTGAAATTTGTAAGCGGACTTACCTAATACAGAATTATTATTGGTACGAAAGAAAACGACAAGGACACACAATAATCTTTTTCTCGTGACAGAAATTATTTAAAAGATATTGATTGTCATGGAAAATCGTACCATCGCCGTTAGCAACGGTCAAATGGGGTTAGGTTACGGTCAAAGGATCGATAAAGAAATGCTAATGGGCATGGGGTGTAGAGCTTAATTTTTAATAATTAGAGAGTTCAGTGATCATTAATTAGTAATCAGCATGTTAAGCACGCCAGCAAGGGTGCAGTTTGTTTTTGTTTCTTGATTGTTTTTTTAATCCTAATGTTTACTTACATTAACTTTTCAGTATTCTCAGATTTTCAAAGTTTTAGGTTCCGTTACTTCATGCAATTTTTTAAAAATATTTTTAAAAATATAAGAAATTGTTTATTATATTAAAAAATGTATTTATTCTTTTTACAAAAAACAAGGATCGATCCATGAGTTATTTTTATATTGAAATTTATGTTTTTATTTAAAAATTATATATATATATATATATAGACATGCCTAATAATAATTTTCAATGAAAACTGTATGGAACGATGGGCAAAAGATCTTGATTGGACTCCTTAGGATTTACACAAAGAGAACACGCTGTTTAAAAACAACATCATTGGTGAAACTTCTTTACAGAAATTATACTCGTTTTTTCCTTTCTCCTTCTCCGTTTCGGGCACAAAAAGTGACTCGATGGCTTCATAAAACATGGCCATCCTTCCTTGTTTTTTTATAGCCAAAACTTGTGCAGTTTTAGGCGAAGGAGCCGCTGAATGGACCATGTCTCGAACAAAAAGATAAGTAGCCCCCCCAACTTTCCTGTCTCTAATTAATTGCTAAATTAGCCACCTTTTGAATCTTTGCAAGCACTGTAGCTCAATCACCATCGCCAATCACGGTCACAGCCCACAGGAGCTTCTTCTCCCTCGATTTTTCTTGGTGTTTTGTTTGAAATGAGGACGCCTGGTATAGATACGGAGTGGTTCAAATTTGCACTTCTAAATTGACCTAAAGTCGATGGACATTATCAACAAGGGGACAGCTCATCGACTCCCAGAATTTTTCAACATTATGCCATTGTTTCTTCACTTTTAGTCAATGGCCTTCTAGCTAGTCAAATGTTCTTCCCTTCCCTTTCTTTTTTTTTTTCTTTGTTTTTGTTTTTAAATACAATTATAATAAATCAAATGTTTCCTGTCATGATTGCTTGAAAGAATGCTCCACTTATTGAATGAACATGGTGTGATCTGAAATCAACCACAATGATGTCAGTTGGGTTTTTTTTTTCTCCTTTTTCTTTTTTCTTCGATTATTGAATTGTCAATCTAACGGCTTCTTTATTGAAAATATCACAATTGTTTGATTTGATTTAATTTGATCAAGATATATATTTTGCAATAGATAAAATATATGAATTGAGCATAATAATAAAGTTGCTGGGAAGATTAGCATATAATCACAACTGCCTGAATAATGTAAGCATAATTGGTGTCACCCTAATGTACTCAGCACCAAAGAAAACCATCAAAATAGCAAAGAAAGGAGAAATTTAAGAAGAAATCACACTCTATCGTTTATGTTTTTATAATAACATAGTCTTGCTGAATTTATTTGAGAGCTATGTTTAGCTGCCTAGCCACGTCAAGTGATGCTAGGTAGGTGGGCATCAAATCATCTTCCTACCAAATCTTGGGATTTAACGACAAAGCAAAAGTCAAAAAGAATACAAAATCGGCGATACCTTCAAAGGGTATCGGATCACATGTAAAGCTCCAGTGGATATCAGGACATCTCGAGATCTAAATATGTTCTCCCAACAAGATCCTACAGCTCCCCCGTTCTGCCATCGGGCCATTCGATACTTTAGTATCTCAGTTAATGTGTCAGGATCATGCATGATCCACCCAGTACAGGTTGCATGCAAGAAGACAAGCAACTCTTCGAGTAGTAATTCATTGCAAAGTTCTTATATCTGTTCTGGTATTGGGTTACTGAATCCTCTTATCAACTTATCTATTAATTAATAGATGAATTACTTTTGCTCAAAGCAATCGTGGTTTTAGTTTTCTTTTAACAAAAAAAACTATTTGAAGTTAACCTAGTTGAGTCTCGACTAAATCAACCGAATATATCCAATGTAATCAAGCTTTGAATCCACTGGGGAGATTAAATTTAATGACTATGGTTTATTTACCAGTGTCTAACACATATATGATTGGTACGAGGGGCCCTCGAGTTGCATTTCTGTTGGTCACTCAGTCCTTTTTTTCTCACTTTATAAATAAACGCCATGTTTCCTTTTTATTTTTTACAGTGAGACGCAGCAGCCGAATCATTGCTTCATTCTTCAAACTCAAGCAATGTATTCTCTCCACCTTTCATTTATGCCCTCTTCATCAGTCTGTTCATGCTTTCCTTTTCTTTCTTTTTTGGCCTTTCTTTTGCCATCCCTTTTTCAATAGAGCACTAATTAAATAAAAAAAATCCAATTCACGTATATGCTAAGCTTATGATTGCTGTAATGACTTTAATTTATTGTTTTTGCTGGTTTGGTTCCATTTCTGCTTTTAATTTTTAAAGTCTTTTTTAAATTAATTTTTATTTAAGAAAACATAAAATTTATATTTTTTATATGGTTTTTGATGATTTTGATAAATTAGTGTTATAAATTAAAAAAAATTAAAAAATTATTTTAATATATTTTAAATTAAAAAATATTTTTAAAAAGTATCACCCACTTTACTCCAATCACATAACCCTTTTATTTTATAAATCAGGTAAAATGTACTTGTTTACTTAATTCAGATACAAAGATAAATTAAATGTAATCAAAATTATGGTTATTTGAAGTAATGAAAGTAAATTTAATCATTTCTTCTATTTTAGGTACAACGGAAAAGGAGGGGAAAAAAACTAGGAAGCTCTAGAGAAACAAAGACCCGTAAGATCTGCTTGAAGAAGGTGATTCATAATTCCTGGTGGGGGCGAATCCCAAATGATTAAAGCATTTGAACCCTTCGCTGCTAGCTTCGCCGAATAGTCAGCACAATTAAGCCTTGCCTTCCCTGTACGTAAGAGAAATTCCGACTTCTCAATCCGGCTTGACAACAAGTTTCTGATGTATAAAATCCATTAGCAGGTAACTTGTCATGAAAGATAAGCCAAACAAGAATATTCGTAATTCTCTCTGGAGCCTGCAGCTTGATTGACCAAGACCATTTATGCTCAGTCACCAGGTCTCTAGATCTTGATATCAACTAAGATTAAGTTGGCTAAGGTTTAAAGAGACCCGGAACTGAAGTGCTCTAGGCAATAAAGTCACAAGCTACTGAAGAATTAGGAATAGGAATAGCCATAATTCTATTCTGCAAGCTCTCTGGAAGCATTGTATATATTGAGTTCATCAAAGTTCCAAAGACCATTCCCTCAAAGGCCCTTAACGTCTAAGACAATGTCCATGATACTGACGGTTGGAACCAAGGATGTTCAGGTTCCTTCCTCAAGCCATCGATCATACCATAAATACAAGTTACCCATGCCAATTCTCTATATAAACCCTTCCCATAATAAAGAGAGAGCTTAATTTGTGAATGGGCTTCCAAGTATATGAAACAGAATTCATTGGTATTGGATTATGGAACCATGAATTATTGTTCAAGTATTTGTGCTGTGTAAAATGTTTACCCATAATTTATAGGGGCTATTAAAGACTTGCCACACCAATTTACCCAACAACAAAATATTAGATAGCCTAGCCTCACGAACTCCAAGTCCACCGTACTTCCTAGGCTTCGTCATCGTCTGCTATTTAACAAGGTGAAAGCCTCTCCCCGAATCCTTATTTCTCCAGATAAAGGTTCTCACCACCCTATCAATGCCATCGCAGATAGCTTAAGGCACCCAGTAGTTATGCATTGAATAAATAGGAATCGCAAACACTACTGACCTTGAAAGAGTTGTATATATGCCCTACTCTGTTCAATAATCTTCCTTTTAATCCGTTAGCTTTCTGTTGATCTTCTCTAAAATAAAGTTGAAGTCGGCCTTCCTAACTCTCTCTTGAAGCAGCGGGAACCCCGGATATTTTCCTAAGTCATTGGCAACCCTGGTAGATGAGAGCTGAGAGATCTTAGTTCAGTAGTCTCTTCTACTCACAAATTTCGATCACATAAATCTGGACTTTTCGTAGTTCATTTCCATCCCAGAAACTCTTCAAAAAATCAGATAAGGCTTTATTGACAAAGCCTTACATGCGAAGTCGTGGCCAGTGTGGAAAGGAGGATATCGTCTATAAAAAACAGGTGAGAGATGCATGGCCCTTCTCTAGACACATGAATAGGCTTCCATTTATTGTCTTCAACCATCTCTGCAATCAGGCAAGACAATTTTTCCATACAAATCATAAAAAGATACGGCGACATAGCATCTCCCTGACGCAGACCTCTAGTAGGAGCAAAACTGGGGAGCTTTGACCCATTCCAGAGTCAAGTCAAGTTCGTAGACCGAATACAAAACATAATCAGCCTAACAGTGATGTCAGGAAAATCAAATTCCATAAGCGTGGCTTGCAAGAAATCCCACTCGACTCTATCATAGGCTTTTTCCATGTCAATCTTCGCAGCTAGAGACCCTTGTTTACTCTTGGACCTGTGCATAAAATGCATTATCTTCTGAGCAATTAGAGCATTATCAGATGTTCCTCTGC
Source organism: Populus nigra (assembly GCF_951802175.1). Classification (NCBI taxonomy): domain Eukaryota; kingdom Viridiplantae; phylum Streptophyta; class Magnoliopsida; order Malpighiales; family Salicaceae; genus Populus; species Populus nigra. The sequence continues at coordinate 47,839,362 of NC_084853.1, read as the reverse complement.
CAGGAACAAAGCTACTTTGAAGTGGGCCAATCAAACTGTCTAAGAAAGGTTGAAGCCGGTTCACCAGGACTTTGGTAATAAGTTTATAGATCACATCACAGACTTATTGGGCGAAACTGCTTCATATAGGTGGGATTATCCTCTTTAGGAATTAGGAAAATTAGAGTCTCCACTAATTGAGGATCAAAACTGCCAGAAACAAAGGCTTCTTTCACTAGCTTCCAGACAACATCTCCAACCACAGTACTCAACATTAGTGCAAACCACTCTCAACACACTCAACATTAGTGCAAACCAGGGATTTATAAAAGCTAAGTGCCTTATTCTGCAACACACTATCCTCTGTGCACCAGTCTCAATTAGATAGAAATAAACCATTCACTCGGTTTCTCTTCCTACGAGCTGCAACCAATATGCGGAAGAATTTGGTATTCTTGCCCCCAAACTTGACCCATTTTTCTCTCGAATTCTGATACCATAAGAGCTCCTCCTGACTAAGTACCTTGTTATATTCGCATTGCAGGGATCTCCCAAAGGAAGCCAGGGAGTCTGTTGTGTTAGGATACTAGCATGCAAACCCGACAAGATAAAAGGCAAGAGATAGGATAAAATGAGAAATGAGACACACAAGAATTTACGTGGTTCACCCAATTTGGCTACGTCCACGGGCAAGTATAGAAGGATTTTACTAAGTAATGTGGGAATTACAACCTCTCTCAAATAATAGGAGAACAACTAAGAATCTCTCTATTACTAGGAGAAAACACCTCACTTACTCTCTCACAAATACCTCACTTACTTTGTGGGATTACTCTCTCTTCACTCTCCTCTTCTTCTTCTCTAACTTGGTGTGCAAAATAAGCTTGAAGGCATTGCCTATTTATAGGCAAGAGTGAGGGGACAAATGCCATAAATCATGGCACCAATTATGCCACAAATTATGCCATAAATCATGGCACCAATTATGCCACAAATTATGCCATAAATCATGGCACCTAATTATGCCAACAACTCCACTAATATTTGTCTTCCACTAATTAATTAAGTGGTGGCTTCACATTCTCCCACTTGAAGACTTTGATGATTTAATCAAGTCTTCACACTTGATCATCTGTGATTCTTCTATCCTTTCTATACTTGCCATCTTCATGCTGCTTACGTTTCTGCTAGGCCAGAAGAGGATCTACACCATATATACTTATCAGTGTTGACTGGTTTGGTCAAAGCATCTGCTGGGTTTTCCTTTGTGTGAATCTTTTGAAAGTCCACACTTCCATCTTCCACCACTTCGCGAACAAAGTGATACTGAACATCTATGTGTTTTGTTCTTGAATGAAACGCTGGATTCCTTGCAATATGCAAGGCACTCTGACTATCACAATACAAAGAAATCTTCTCTTGTTTGTGCCCGAGCTCCTCCATAAGTTTCTTCATCCATATTGCTTCTTTACAAGCTTGTGTAGCTGCCATGTACTCAGCTTCTGTTGTGGACAATGCTACAACAGTCTGAAGTTTAGAGATCCAGCTCACAGCTCCTCCTGCAATTATGAACACATAGCCTGTAGTGGATTTTCTTTTCTCAAGGTCACCAGCAAAATCTGAGTCAACATAACCTCTGACAGTAAATTCTGATCCTCCATAACATAATGCAACATCTGAGGTACCCTTGATGTATCTCAAGATCCTCTTAATAGTATTCCAATGCTCTCTACCAGGATTTGCCATGTATCGACTAGCTGCTCCCACTGCTTGTGCAATGTCTGGTCTTGTACATATCATGGCAAACATTAAACTTCCCACTGCTGATGCATACGGTACTCGAGACATCTCCATCCTCTCTGCTTCATTGCTAGGAGACATACTTGAGGATAATTTGAAGTTAATAGGAAGTGGGGTGGAAATTGGCTTACAATCTTGCATGTTGAAGCGACGCAAGATCTTCTTCAAATAATTCTTCTGAGAAAGCCAAATCTTCCTCTTACTTCTGTCTCGGTGAATTTGCATCCCTAGAATCTTGTTTGCTGGTCCCAAGTCCTTCATATCAAACTCCCTAGCCAACTGTGCCTTCAATTCTTGGACTCGATCTTTGTTGGGGCCTATCACCAACATGTCATCCACGTACAACAACAGAATGATGAAAACATCATCTTCTTCAAACCTCTTGTAATACGTACAATGGTCTGAACTGAGTCTGTTGTACCCAAGGCTAATTATGAAGGAATCAAATCTCTTGTACCAACACCTCGGCGCCTGTTTGAGACCGTATAGAGATTTGTTCAACCTGCAAACCAAGTTCTCCTTGCCTGTTTCAGCAAAACCCTCTGGTTGGAGCATATAAATTTCTTCTTCAAGTTCTCCATGAAGAAATGCAGTTTTCACATCTAACTGCTCTAGGTGAAGATCAAATATAGCACACATTGCCAAGACTACTCTGATTGTAGTAAGTCGTACCACCGGAGAAAATATCTCATTGAAGTCTATTCCTTCTTTCTGAGCATATCCTTTCACCACCAATCTTGCACGATACCGCTCCACTTGATCATTGCCATCACGTTTTATCTTGTAAACCCATTTGTTGCCAATGGCCTTTCTTCCTTGTGGTAGCGGAACAAGATCCCAAGTGTTATTCTTGTGCAGAGCTTCAATCTCCTCTTGCATTGCTGTCATCCACATAGATACATCTGTGCTTTTGATAGCCTCATGGAAAGTTGATGGCTCTCCATCCTCTGTTAGAAGACAATATGCAATATTGCTCTCAGTACTATATTCTGAGTGCCAAGCCGGTGGTCTTCTTTCACGAGTCGACCGCCGAACTTCAGGAGTTTCAGACTCTATTTGTTCTTGCTCTTCATGCTCTAGTGCATCTTCAGAAGAAGTATGATTCTGAGTATTTTCAATCTGGACTGCTGTAGTCTCCTTTAGAATGCTATTATGTTCTTCCATTTGCATTTTACCTTCTGCAAATATGACATCTCTGCTGATGACTACTTTGTGGGCAGTGGGATCCCACAAGCGATACCCCTTCACTCCATCAGCATATCCCAAGAATACATATTTTCTGGATTTTGAATCCAGCTTGCTAACTTCTTGTGTATTGTACATCACGTACACAGGACTTCCAAATATATGCAATCGAGAATAATCAGCTGGCTTCCCAGTCCACATCTCCATCGGTGTCTTCAGCTCAATTGCAGTTGATGGAGATCGATTTATCACATAACAGGCGGTATTGACTGCTTCTGCCCAGAATGACTTTCCTAGACCTGCAGCCTTCAACATTGCTCTTGTTCTTTCTAATAGAGTTCTGTTCATCCGCTCTGCCACTCCATTTTGTTGTGGAGTGTATGCCGTTGTGAACTGTCTTTTGATACCTTCATGTTGACAGAAGTTATCAAATTCATCACTGGTATATTCTCCTCCATTGTCAGTCCTCAAACACTTGATCTTCTTTTCAGATTCAAGTTCCACCCGCGCTTTGAAAGTTTTAAAGACTGCGAACACATCTGCCTTCCTTCTAATTGGATACACCCAACATCTCCTGGAGAAGTCATCTATAAATGATACAAAGTATCTTGCTCCTCCCAAGGATAGAACCGGTGCTTGCCAAACATCAGAGTGAATCAGGTCTAAGATGCATTTGCTCTTAGTTGTTGATGTGCCAAACTTCAACCTGTGCTGTTTGCTTGTAACACAATGCTCACAAAAGGGTAAAGTAACCTTTGTAAGCCCAGGGAGTAACTTCTTATCAGAGAGAACTTTCAAACCTTTCTCTGACATGTGGCCTAGTTTTTGATGCCACATCATCGTCTTCTCTTCTGCAGGATTGGCTGATGCGATTGACGCTTCTGCCCCATGATGTGTTTCTCCCATTAATACAAACATGTTTGCAACTGTCTTTCTTGCTTTTAAAACCACCAGCGCTCCTTTGACAATTTTCATTATTCCATTGTCTGTTCGGATCTTACAGCCAAGACTATCAAATTGTCCTACGGACAAAAGATTCTTCTTCAAGTCTTTCACATGCCGCACTCCTGAAATAGTGCGAATCAAGCCATCATACATCTTCAATTTGATGGTGCCAATGCCATCAATCTCTACAGCATGATTATCACCCATGAACACTTTGCCTCCAGAGATGGGTTCATATGTATGGAACCAATCTCGATTAGGAGTCATATGCCATGTTGCTCCTGAATCCATTAGCCAGACATCAGTAAGCTCTTCTTTATCTGTAGAGATTGTCGCTGCTTCACTATATAAAACCTCCCCATCTTCTGAGGTGCTCGCAACACATCCTTGAGGTTTTGATGACTCTGCAGTGTTCTCTATACCCTTTTTAAACCAACAATCCCTTTTGAAGTGCCCTTTTCTGCCACAGTTGTAGCATTTCACAGTCTTCTTGCTTCTTGATTTGGACCTCCCTTGCCTTTGACTCCCACTGGAGCCACGCTCCGTTGATCTCCCTCTTGACACCAATAATGCCTCTGCTTGGTTTGAACTATTTCTGTCTCCTTTATTTTTGCGCCTATTTTCTTCTTCCAAGATGGCGGCTGCAACATCATCAAAAACTAAATAGTCTGTGAGGATATTATTGGTCAAGTTGATAATGAGCTGATCATACGAATCTGGAAGACTTTGAAGTAGAAGCTCTGCACGTTCACTTTCCTCTATTTGTTGACCCAACGTAGTGAGTTGTGAAAATAGAGTCCTTATTGTGTTGATGTGGCCAGTCACCGCCGTGGTTTCTGCCATTCGAAGGGTATAAAGTCTCCGCTTTAAGAAAATCTTATTGTGCAAAGACTTGGACTCATATAGCTTTGTTAGAGTCTCCCATATCTCCTTAGCTGTTTTCTTCTCCGCCACACTTGATAATACTTCATCAGCTAATGCTAAATGTATGTTAGCAATAGCATTGCCATCCATCTCATTCCATTTTGCATTATCAGTGATCTCCGCGGGTCGATCCTCAATTGCTGCCAAGCAATTGTCTTTCCTTAAGATTGCCTTGATTCTCATTTTCCACAATGAAAAATTGCTCCCCTTGAACCTCTCAATCTCGTACTTTGCTGCCATTTTATTCACCGTGATCTATTCAGCTATCACCGTTTCACCGATCTGTAACGTATATAGAACTAGTATCGTGTAAATAATACTTCACTAAGTAAGTTCCCAGGAAAGATTGGAGGGGTCACAAATGGTCCCGCTTAAAACCCAATCTCCTTAGACAGAACTTCCTAGCCTGTATTTATTTACCGCACTGATTTTCTATAGCGCCAACAGTATCGTATGTAAACAGTATCGTATGGATGAATAGTGCCGTATAGGTGAATAGTGTCGTAGACGTGAATAGTAATCGTATACACGAATGACTTTTGTGTATTAACAACACCAACCAAGAAGGCTCTGATACCACTGTTAGGATACTAGCATGCAAACCCGACAAGATAAAAGGCAAGAGATAGGATAAAATGAGAAATGAGACACACAAGAATTTACGTGGTTCACCCAATTTGGCTACGTCCACGGGCAAGTATAGAAGGATTTTACTAAGTAATGTGGGAATTACAACCTCTCTCAAATAATAGGAGAACAACTAAGAATCTCTCTATTACTAGGAGAAAACACCTCACTTACTCTCTCACAAATACCTCACTTACTTTGTGGGATTACTCTCTCTTCACTCTCCTCTTCTTCTTCTCTAACTTGGTGTGCAAAATAAGCTTGAAGGCATTGCCTATTTATAGGCAAGAGTGAGGGGACAAATGCCATAAATCATGGCACCAATTATGCCACAAATTATGCCATAAATCATGGCACCAATTATGCCACAAATTATGCCATAAATCATGGCACCTAATTATGCCAACAACTCCACTAATATTTGTCTTCCACTAATTAATTAAGTGGTGGCTTCACATGTTGGAGAAGATTCCAAGCATTTATAAACTCCCTTCAATCTAACTTCTAGCCTTCTTTTATTTCTGAGAACATTACCGAAAGTGTTTCTATTGAATATAATTGCTCATGCTTATATTATTCGCTAGAGCAGCGCCTGTTGTAAGAACATGCATCGCATCGATAATACTAAGGTTAAATATAAAATGAGCCGAATTCCTCAAGCTCTCCCTGTCATTGCCCATATAAAGACCCTTCTGAACTCTTCTTCCCTTGACTTGCCGGGCCCCCCTTGGTGGCTATAGAACCAGCTCTTCCTTTCTAGTTCTTTTCTTTTTATGGAATTTCTTTGTGGTAATTAGATGTTTCGGGCCTGCTATATTCTTCGATCCACTCGGCTCTCCTTGAACAAAGGTAGGCCTCAGACCCACATCAAACCCCCCATTAAGGCCTGCACTATGAGGCCCATGATCCCTCTGAAGCCCATCTGACTTATCATTAGCTGACCCAAGAACTGCATATTTATTGTTAATCTTAGTAGTATATTTTTCCGTAACTGAATCCCCTTTACTCGTTGAATTGAATTTTCCGTTGCGAGAAACCACTACCCATTCTCCATGAAATTCGGACTCACATAACTACACAGCTTCTTTTGCGGGATTATCTAGACTTACTGCACCCTTATGGTTTGTCTCAATCGCCGTTGTACTATCCCTTCCAGACATTTTTTTCCGGCGAGTCATTCTTATTGTCTAAGGGGCAGTATCTCCCATGATGACAATAACACCCACATCTACCACAAATAATACGCAGGCCCTCGTATTCCACCTTGTACCGGTGGTCTCTAATCCATACTTTCCCCACCACTGGAAGATTTAAATCTATTTCTATGCATATCCTTGCAAATTGTCCCATCTCCATATTCAAGGTGTTGAAATCAGTTTTGATAGAGTGCCTAGCGCTGTGGCTAGGGCTAAAAGAAATCTCTCGTCAGAATACACCACATTAAGATCTAGAATTCTGACACAGACTAGAGTGTGATCTCTTTTATCGTAAAATCCAAGGACGTCCACTGACCACTTTCAACCTAAAAGACTCCAGATCAAATTTCAATATCCATGCCCGGCGTCCATCAAGTCAAAACCACCCGTGAGTTGCCAAAGAATTCAAACGAATCTTCATCTGAGTACCCTATGTGTTTCCCTAACAATTTAATGACTAGAGAATCGCCCCATGGACAACACAGATCACTGAAGGTTTTGTCACCAAGGAATATCTTTGGCAAGAGGCGATTCCCATTCTCGAACTCAGTCATGACCAACTGATTCCCCATCATATCAGTTTTTTTCACGCAAGGAAAAGGGGTTTTAGCCCCTAAAAACTTTATCCTGAAAGGAGAGTTTGTCTCTTTGTGGCACTTTTGGGACTCTGGAATCTCCTCCACCGTCAGATGGCTTGTCTGGGATAGTATTGCAAAAGGGTTCTCTTTCCATGAACTCCACTTCCATCGGAAGTTTTAGATTCTAGAATCACGACTCCAATTATTGTTATGCTGTAACTTTACTCACATATCAATTCGAAAACTAATCAGATAAAAAAAAACATAAAACTATAAGAATAAAATAATATATTTTTATTTTATAAAATAAATCATTTCGGTGTGTATATTCATTTTTATTTTACATTGCTAAAAAATAATTTCCTTGTTTTTCATATTTAACTCACTTAAAAGAATTGGTTTAATAGAAAAATAATTTACAATGAAAAATTAAAACATGAAAAAAACAACTTATCAATAACGGGGTCCTGCTTTAGTGGCTGGGCTAATTATCATTTGTGGGCTTAATCTAAAGTATTTAGCCTTTGGTTCGGGACCTCTATCATTTATTATTTATTTTTATTCACTCCTTTCTTTAGACCAAGCCATGTTCAATGTTAAGACCATGTTTCCAACAACGCAACGGGCTTCGGTCATTTAGGCCAGCTTCCAAAAAGACAACAAATCATGAAATGATACTATTTTACGCAATAGGAACCTTACTGTTCCTTAAAAAATCTTTTCATCTTTCATCAACCGAGCATTGGAAACTCAACTTGCTTTACATTTCCTCGAACTTTCGAGGACACAGAACTATTATAGGGTCACACAATTCACAAACAATTTGCTTTGATGATGGGTGGGTCATTCATTCAGTAGGGGAGTGATGAGAGGCTTTGAACATGACAATCACAAGCATGCCCCCTTCAGCTTTACAGCTGCAATTTGTTTGATTGGTACTGAGATTAATTAGGTGAAAATTCCTTCAGCTTGTGCTGTGCTAGCTACCGAGTTTGTTTGATCGGCACTGAGATTAGGTTTGTTTTCTTTTCTTTTTCAATGCTGGATGCTGTTGTGGCTTCTGCTATTCTCATCAACCTAGATGATGCGTGAGTGTTTTAGGTCATTAAACCAGTTTTTCAATAGAATCGAAGAAATAAAGTGGCTCCTAGGTCTAGACAAAGTCAGAGGAACACAGCAAGGATGATCAGTTACAATCATCTAAAATAAGGAAGTGCTTTACATTCAAGCATTGAATCATTCAAGAACAAAGGGAAATTCACAAAAATGGTTATGAACGCAAATATATAGTAAATTAGGAGGTGGAAACAGCTTTCATGTTACAACGTACGATTCACGTGACATGTCATGCTCTGGAAATCGAAAGGGCCATGCTTCATTAATGTTGCATCGCATCTGTGCAAATCATTGGAGTTCTTCGTTTGCCCTTTTCCGTCACCCCTCTTTTCCCTACTTCTCGAGAGTCCTAAAAGCTACCGTCGGTGCTAGGAGATGCCTTGAATTACCCCCCAATCCATCCATCGATATAAAATAAATAAAAATATGTTTGATTAGAAAAGTAAAAGTAAAAACCATTTGTCTCTAAAGTAATTTGAAAAGAGAATTTCTATTATTTTATAGAAAGATATAGTAATTTTGTTTTTAGAAACAAAAATAAATAAAATTAATTATTTCGATAAAATTAAGAAATACGTTTAGGGTTTAAAAGAGCTTCACTAGGCCAAATATTTTCCCACGGGGAAACTTGTATAACATTTCACTATCAAAGCAATTAATGTTCAGATTTTATGTGGCTTGGTACTGTGATAAATGACAGTTTTTTAAAAGTATTTTTAATAAAAAATATATCAAAATAATATTTTTAATTTTTAATTTATATATCAAAATCATTTAAAAATATATATAAAAAAACATGATGTTATATATTTTTCAATTTAAAATGGAAAAACAAACACCTGCCTCACCTGAACAAAAAGATTTTCATGTACAAATACAATGTGATTTTCAAATAGCATTAATTTACAGTTGTGCTTCGTGGAGCCCATACTTATTCCTTTTGCATTATCAACACCATGGGAGGCTCCAGAGTAGGTTGGTAATTAATAAATTCTATGCTTAGGAGTAGTACACTTTCACATTTCTTTCATATATAAAAACTATTTTAACCATGTGACAAGAATTTAAAATTAAATTTTTTTTTTTTATATAGTTTTCAAATTTGATTTTTGTATTTGCTTATATGATAACCACTAAAAACTTATATAATCATTAATTTTAAAACTTGTAAAATTAATTGAAATATACACAAATGATCTCAAACACATACATTAAACAAAAAAAAATAAAATATGTTAAGCTATTTCCATCGGTCAACCATCATTTGCCTTGATTTCCGTTAAAGAGCAAGGATTAAATATGCAGGAGAAGCAGCAGATAAAGCGCAAGCTTCACGGACAGCCATCATTCGGTGAAATCTAAGTTATTAAACGTAGTCTGATTTGATTAATAGAATGGTTTGAAAAACCTGTGACTTGAATTCTGACACCACACTTGTGTCTGGTTTTAATTTAAATAAAAAATTATTGATTTAATAAGATTTTGTTGGCTCATGACTAGATTAAACTAATAAAAATTAACATCAGTTTGATAAAAAAAAATAATTGATAAGTTAGTATAAAGAATAACATTTTAACACAACAATACAGGGTATGTTTAATACTATGAGACATGATATTTTTAAATAATATTTTTTGTTTAAAAATATATTATATATTTTTTTAATTTTTAATATTAATATATTAAAATTATTAAAAATAACATCAATTAATTTTTTTTTCAAATAAAACACGTTAAATAAACAAAAACTACTGCAATCCTGTCAACTGGGACCTGTTTGGAAGTATGATTGTGATTGCTTTTCAAAGTGTTTTTTATTTAGAAATGTATTAAAATAATATATATTTTTTTAAAATTATTTTTGATATCAGTATATTAAAATATTTAAAAAATATTAAATTAAAATAAAAAAATAAAAAAATTAATTTTTGTAAAAAATATTTTTAAAATACAAAACAGGCAGAGTAGATCACTTAATGACCCGAGCTTATATCCTTGTATCAAACTCCAAGTCAGAAATGACAACCACTCGATACAGGCTACACGTAATATCTTGGTAGTAAGCAAGCCCGAAACAAGGAGTGTCAGTAGTCAGCATGTAAGAAACACAAATGGATGGATGCCACTTAAGCAAAGCAGTTGCTGGGAAAACAAGGAAGAACCCTTTAAATTACAGTCATTGTTGCATGTAATAAGATTGGTCGTCAAGCACAAGGCTTGTGTACTAGCGGTTTTGGCGAGGTTTTCTTGTTTCTGTATTCTAGATTCAAGTTTCAGTATATATATTTATTATTTTCACAGTGCTTTATTTATTTATTGGATTTGTAGGATATTTAGTGGATCCAAAAATTAATCAAATACTCTAGGTTATAATATAAAAAAGAAAAAAAAAAGAGAGATTGGTCGTCATCATGGTGATATGCCCGTTGCTTTAAAGATTCTGGAAACTGGAAAGCACTAATCCACCCTGGATGCTTCCTTCACCAAAACCCCATGACAGTCTGTAATTTGTTTTCTTAAAAACAAATTCTATAGAATCAAGCACTTTCCTGACCTCTCACCTACCCTTATTTATGTGGCCCTATAAATACCCTGTATTATACCCAAGCTCTTTCATATCAACTCCTCCCTGGGAAAATCTCGTATACAGGTCTTTGTTAAATTTTCTGCTATATAGAGAGAATTCCCATACATACTTTCAGATCATATAACAGAAATGAAGCCTGTTTTTGCAGTTATTTTTCTTCTGTGCCTTGTTTTCAGTTCCTCTTTGTTTGAGGTCACAATGGCTGCCTCGGGTATAATTATATGAGTTGGATTTGTATTTTTGCTTCTTTGTTTTGTTTCTAATACATATTTAGTAAAACTAACTGTTAATTTATGTTGTATGGCTTTACAAAATAGGATTCTGTGACTCGAAGTGCTCAGTGAGGTGCTCCAAAGCAGGAATTAAAGACCGGTGCTTGAAGTACTGTGGAATTTGCTGTGAAAAGTGCAAGTGCGTGCCATCTGGGACTTATGGGAACAAGCACGAGTGCCCTTGCTACAGGGACATGAAGAACTCCAAGGGCAAACCCAAGTGCCCTTGATGTTGTATAATGATGCCGAGTGTTACAGATGTATGTCTGCATGTTGAGCTGGGTCGTAAAACTACTAGTAATTAGGTCGTCGCTAGAATATCAATCAGCTGGGAAAATAACGTGGATGATCTGTGTCTATTCCGGTAATTGCCACCGGAATACCCTACAACCTGAATACCGTTCCGGTTAAATTAGCAGTATTATTCATAATAATAATAATCTATATTTATAAAACTCTCCAGCAGTTCCCTTTTCTTCCAAACAATGCTGATTGCGTGTGATCCTTCTCGATCCGTTTCTCAACTCCTGATCTTGTAGTGAATGGACGTAAGATCAGTCCATCGTTTTGGTTCTGATTCTAGAATATGTAGTTATTAAACCCGGTGGCTTTTACGAGTCGATCCAGTAATTAACTCAGGGTTTGAACTATACCGGATTTAATTCCAAACCACCCTTATGAACTAGCAAGTCAGCATATAATTTGGTTGATGTAATTAAACTCGAATAAGATCTTGCCGGTCAATTATAAGAACGTTTAATATTTATCTAAAACATTATTTCAGTTTTCAAGGTCAGGTCTAAAAAACTTCATAGATCACCCCCTTTTCCTCTTTGGCCCATCCTCTTCAATTAGGGTCTTCAAAATGTTCGCCATTCATGTGGTTAAGATATATAAATGAATTGATCTCCAGTAAGAATTGTGGCTGCACAATATTGCTTAAAATTAATGCCGTGCCTGGAATGTATTGTTACTCCGGCAAACAAGTTCTTGTAATATGCAAGCTTCAGGAAGTGGCATCAGTCTTCCATGGTATTGATTTAAGAACTAATTTACAAGTTCAGGTATAAATATTTTGATATTTTTTATTTTATTTTTTTTCTAGTGTCTATATATATATCCTTAAAATAAATAGACAATTTATAACAAAAGGTAGAGATTAAATTGAGTCTTGTATTCATGATCTTATTAATCAAACAAATTACATTTCTCTTTTTCTATCTAATCTATTAGTATTCTAAAAATAATCCACTGCATTCACAAAATGAAGGGACGTGCATGATTGCATTTGCAATTCATAACAATGAGTTAATTAGAATGAAAACTATATTACTAAATTAATATCTTTTTTTTAATTTTAACTTGAAACTCAATTCAAATCAAGTTATAATGATTATAAATTTGTTAAACATATTAGACAATTACGGGTTTTTAATAGCAATGATGTCTCGTGAAATATTGTTTTATAACTTTACATCTACATAAAACTTGATTAATTTAGAATTTGAATGAATTTAAATTGAAAAAAAAAGTAAATATTAATTGGCTTCAAAAAAATATTTTGACTTAATTAATCTGAACTTGATGCTAATTTTTTTTTTTGTCAAAGTAACATTATTTAAAAAAATTCGAGTTAATTTAAATAGATATTTCTAACCCGTAACGCAGGTGTTATTCAGATAGGATTTTATAACTATTATTTCAAGAACTCAAGGTTGACTTAACTTTTTACTCGGCATAATCATGTGAAGTGTACGATACAACAGACACTTTGGGCTTGAAAGGTCCCCGTTTCATTACCACAGCCTCCAGATTTATGCCACCTGTGTCTGAGACTATCGGCTGCAGATAGCCAAAGGCCTACTTGACCTGTCCTGAAATGCGAGAGAATATTTCTATTTGTCCTATTAAGAAAAAAAGAAAAAAAAAAAAGAGAAACAAATTTAGATCCTAATCCATTGCCAAACCTCCTCTGGTATGCAAACTGCCTTGTCCTTTGTTATATTTTATGACTAATTGTGCCTTTATAATAACAAATCAATTTTTCTTAATATTCATGTAAAAAGTATATATAAATTTAAAAACACTTTGAAAAAGTATTTAGAATTACATTTATCTGTATTTAGATGATGTATGAGTGTTTTTGTAATAAGATTTTTAGACCTAATATTTTTTTTTAAGTTTTAGCATCCTCAAGACCAAATTATTGAAAGAAATAATAATAATATATATTTAATTTAAAAACATTTAAAAAAAACATTCGTAGATGCGCAACGACCTTGCACACAAATGATTTTGTACACTATTCTAAGATCATATTAATAAAATATTTATATTTCAGTCTTTCAGCATTTATCACAAGAAATCTTCAGACAACATGCTATGCATGTAAGAAACTTCCATGGCAGTTGAAAAATAAGCAAAGGAGAAGAAATTGAAAACTTACAAATATTGTTTGGAAACATGGTTCAAACTGTTTTTATAAAAAATTTAATTTTTTATTTTACTAAAATTAATATGATTTGTATATTTAGTAGTATATATATCAAAATGTCACCTGTTAGAAAGAAAAAAAAGATATATATCAGCTATGTAAAAAAATATAAAAAAATAATAATTTTAAACAGATTTAAAAACTTCAAGTTCTTGGAAAACACAGTTTCAAACTGCCGTTAATATTTTCAATAATTTGATCATTTCTTTATTTGTAATTTACTGTATTAGGTTTTTACATTCTACTGGTGGCTCTTTAATGATTATCGTAATTTCACTACTAATAAAAAAAGAAAAAGAAAACTCAAGAAAGCTTTGACGAAGGATGAAAATATGGAGATGTGTCCTTAATGCAGACTGGGCCCAGCATCAGGTTGCTTGCCTGCTGCTCCATGCCAAAAGCAGCTTTCGGCAGCTGTATTTATTTTTACATTTTAGAATTTTTTTTATTTTTTTATTTTTAAAATTAATATATTTTAATGTTTTTAAATCATCAATTTCATAAGATAGCGGCTCCATGCCAAAGGTTGTCCGGGTAACTGCAACAGCATTCCCCTCCCTTGAGTGGGTGAGGTTGAATTCTCAGTTTCTGTTTAGGTTTGGGCTGGTACTGTTGTGTCTAGCGGTTAAACCCAACCGCATTAACCTCAAGATCCGAAATCCAATTAATCGAATCAAATCAAATATTAACCTAGTAAGACTTAATTGATTTGATAACTCAATTGAAACATTAAAAATTAAAAAATAATAACCCTAAATTTACCAGGTGACCTTGACAAGGAGTCTTTCTCGGATCAGTCTGTCCAATTATTTGAGTTAATGCCCTTGTGATTTGGGGGGATAGCACTCGCATCCTGTCATAGCATACACTAGAACCGACGAGACAACGGCAAGAGCCCAGAAGTAAGCATTGATGCCTTAAAAGGAAAAACAGAACTCAATTTTGCCCTTATCTTTATCCAGTCAATGTCTCAACAATTACCCCCATTGTGTACACCTATGAACGTATAAGCATGATATTCTAAACAATAAGTGTCCAGTCTCTATTAAGAAAAGGAGGAAGAAAAAAAACTTCTGATTACTCCTATATATTTCCCCTTTCAATTCTATTCATTGTACAGCAGGAGAGTGGAATCGAACTTCATCACCGCATATTTGTCACCACTGTGATTGATTAGTATTGAAGATGTTTATTATCATCCTCGTGCAGTCAACAAAAACCTCAGATCACAAAGGCTGAAGTTCTTGCTCGGGACCAACAGCACCAACAGGCACATACGTTCCAAGCGCTTTTTGACGTCTCCAGACCAACCAGAGGCCAATACTTAATAAACTAACGACCAGGGTAACAACAACTCCAACAGTCACGGCCACAAAATGTTGCTGCCACCATGTCCTACAGCACACCGAAAGAATCAAATGTGAAAGCAGCAAAATGAATCACAGTTTGGAAGAAGGCAGATATCCTAGTATAACAGCTAAAAACAAAACAAGGGCAAACACAACGCCAAAGCCAAACAGCCAAACAAACACACTCAAGAACCAAGGAAAACACAATATACAGCACTGTTTGAGATAGTCAAAGAAATGTGAAATCAGAAGCAAATATCAAGTTTGGCAATGGAGTTCAGAGAGGGGAAGAAAACACATACCTGTTCTTTTGAGGCTCAAACTTCCATTTGACTAACTCATAGCTTCCAAATCTCTCAGGAAAGTGTAATCGATGCTCACTTAATTGCTGAATTATTTTCTGCACACAGAAAACAAGTATTGGTTATGATACTTCAGTTAGTAAGTGAAAACGTAGCCAGTTGCATATGCAACAACTACAACAGCACAATGGTACGATTACCATTGCTGTGGTATTGGAAATGTAATCAGCAGATTCAGCAGGAAGGATGGCCCATTTAACAAGATAATTATTTCCTGTCGATGTGAAATTCAACATGTGAACCTGAAAATCAAGTAATTGCAAAGGTATCAGATTAAATTTATGCTTAACCTCAATCAGCTAATGTTGAACAATATTTGAGATATTGTTGCATGTCAACAAATTGAATGCACCAAATGTTATTAACTACGATGATCTGCTATGTTAGATTAATTTGAATGGTAACAATTCATGAGCTATAAACCCAGCCCATAAGGTTAAGAACCTGTTGCTCTACAGAAAGCCATGTCAAGCCAAAGTAACTCAATTGTACCTGTAAATTATCAACTTCCCACTCATGGGCAATGAACTCTGCCACTTCTGTGAAGTTGGGCTTTGTGTTTGAGTTGTTGACACTGATCAACATATCAAATGATATAATTCCAATTCGAATTTCACCTAAATATCACATGGAACAACGCAACATCATTGGATAGATTTTGAAGTACAAACACGCACCTAAAGAATGTTAAGAGCAGAAGTTGGAAAAAGAGATCATCATAACCATATCAGTTACATATTTAGGGCACCTGAAAGTAAGCATCAAACGAATGAAAACAATAAAAGTCAATATTTGGCTCAAAATCACTGGGTGCCCCTCTACATTTATTTTTTGGTGCTCTACAACATTTTGGTCCATAACAACCCTTTTACTAGCAATTTTAGTGGGTTTTAAGCCTTCCATCAATCTCCATTAGTGATAGAATAGATGTTTGATTAACAATGTTAGTTGATTCAAATGAATGGTATTGATCATGCCACATGTACGATTGTTTATGATTGTGATAAGCACAAATTATAAATACAAAAATACATAAAAAAATTATAAGATATTCCAAATAAAAATCTTGAAATAAATTTATTTTATTAAATTAAAGATTGATGCTAGAAAAAAATGCAAAGGAAATCCAGAACGAAATAAACCTCAATTTTCCACACTTGTGCGTGCAACCGCCAACTACTGATGCAAAATCACTAAGCTGCTGCAATCTATTTTTCTACTGTCACATAAGACACTTTTGAGGCTACACCATTATACTTATACATTCCATCCCAATCAAATTGTTTTATGAGGCCCTTGAGTATTTTTGAGATTCTTCTATTTAAAAACCCTATCCCAGTTCTCATTTTTGTTCAATTCATTAACATCTCAAAAAAACCCAAATCCCACCCCACCACCATTGTTCAGTTTAAGCACCCCCACGAAATTAAGTAGTCAAGAACCCAAGTTGTTCCTATTTATTCTACATCAATTTCCAAAGCTTGCAAAAGCAAACCAATTTATGAACCATCAAATCAAGCACTCAAGAATTCTTATATAAAACCCAAATCATGAATGAAAAAAATCACAACATTGTCATGAATAAACAGCTTACATGTAAGCTCTTTACAAGCTAAATTTGCAAACCATAGAAAATTATCAAAAATCCAAATCATATTTGCACTCCTATTTTATGATGCATGCTTGGCATGAGGCCGTGTAAATGATTAAATCAAAGTACCTGGATGGAAAAATGGCATACTGCTTGGAGCTTGCACAGGAGGCATTTCTTGACTTCTATTACTGCTAGGGGAAAGTACAGGTGCTGAAGCAGGCACACCAGGAACTTGCAAACTCTTCCATAGTTCAGAACAGTTAGTTTTCCAGAAGCCAATTTTATCATTCTCTCGATCGTAAGTCACAAGTGTGTTACGGACAACAATTCCTGCCACGAATGATAAAAGATAAGAGAGATCTGTCAAATGTATCTGCATGTTATAGATCATCAACTATTGAATTCAACTCTAACAACTGTCAATTTCAGAGACATGCACGCTAGAAGATGTATACCTCCTAAAAGAGTAGTCAGATCATTTCCATTCTGGAAAATACCCAGGCAATATGCACCACTGACCTTTGTGTGCTTTAGCCCATGCCATGAGAAAAGGAAGGAGAGAAACAAATAAGAGAGGGGGGAGAGAGAGAGAGAGAGACAGAAGAAGAGGGACAGGAAATTTATTACTGTGTAAATAAAAGAAATAAATTGAAACCACAATAGAGCAGATGATGCAGGAAAACAAGAAAAGAAACAGAAGGAGACGTCCTGAACCATGCTGAAGTAATTTTGCTAGAATCCCAAGCTTATTTTGTTCTCAAGAAAAAAATTAAGAAGAATAACAACAGCCAAAATTACCCGGAAGAGATAATTCTCTGGAGACAGTGACAGCTTTTGACCACTGCCAAACACCATATTGACTTCTGGAAAAACTTTTGACAGATGAGAGACCTCCCTAAATCACAATTCAACCAAAAAGAAACGAACAAAGAATAAAATAAGCACTCAACAGATCTTACAGCCAGGACAAGTTATAAAGAAAATGATGCTAGACATCAAAATTGTGTTCTTATTATAGGTAACACCTTCCAGCACCAGAAAAGCAAATATCATGGTAATTTGGATCAGGGCCCGGGATCTGCTTGAGATGACGGATTTCCTTCATAATCTGCATTTCAGTACAAAGTTAACCTTGAAATAACAGTCCAGTTTAACAATATATTCTCCCATAGCTGAAAAAAATGAAACCAATCTTTATACCAAACAGTAGCAAGACATTTTTTCTCCAATCAAAGCACAAGAAATAGGAACTACAGGAAACAGGTTATGGGAATAAAGAGTAAAGAAATTAAGCCAAAAGAAGTTGAGATTTAGCGCCAAACTCAAACATAATCTCACACTTAATAGACAACTTCTGCAATCGGCCGCAATTAACCTAGATAGAGCCAAGCAATTCTGTCAAAAACCCAATCTGATTGGATGGAGATTAATTCTCAAAATTGAGATGCATCATCCAAATTGTTAACCTTATCCTCTGTATACTTAATATATGGAATTTGCTATAAAATCAATTGGCAATTGCAAGGAAGTAACAAAATAAGTACACAGCTAAAGTTGAGTATGGAGAATATTAAACATGGATTCCAAATCTAGTTAACAAGGTAAACCCTCTCCTAACTAGAAAGGAATTAATAAAATAACCTCACTAGCATTCAAAAGAATATTTCACCTAACCTACAGTAAGGCTGTAGAATATGGATGCTTTGATGTTTGACTATGAGATAGCCACATAGGATAAAAAGTTCTTACTTGGTTAATGCAAGCCTTAATCATGAGTTCACATAGAAGCAAAATTAAGCATGGAGAACATTGGTATTCCAGGAGCATACCCATAACATGATGAGTGACGGTTTGAGTAATTATTCGTGTGATTAGGCTTAAAAAATACCGTTATATAATGGTTTATTCGCAAATTCAACTAACAGCACAATAAATTTTCAGGTGAAACTTCATTTGGTATGATAAACAGTGACATCGATAGTTATAATTGAAAGAAAGTTGGTAAGCAGAAAGAAGAACAATAAAACAGTCACAGCAGAGCTACAACTCGACTTTTAGACCAACCATGGTAGAAGAGATTGAAATTAGAGCCATGATATCTTACAGCATCTTTTAACGCATGAAATGCTGCTTCTGGAAAGTAAGCGTATGTAGTTCCACTGTCCAAAACTGTTCCATGCTTTTCATCAAAGACTTTTGGTTTTAATTTCAATGGCTTCCCAGCTACATGTAGTTCTTTCAGCTCAATATTGTAATATGGACTGTCATCATCCAAAAACTACATTAAATGTGTGAGATGTACTAAGATGAATACCAAGAAAATTAATCGACGATAACCATGTTGATAAAGTACCCTACCTGCGATAAGGGTTGGAATGGGAAAAAACCATGTTGGGGGGAGGAGAAATCTGACCAAGTACCATCGCACCCCCACCCACATCCATCCCACCATAACACAACGAAAACGAATCACCAATAACACCCTTGTCAACAAGTTGATCAACAACACTGAGCCGACCACGACCCAAACCCATTATCCCATCAGCACGTTGGCTGTAAAGATCACCAGTTTCCACATTTTCACAACCGAAAACAGCACGTTGAGGTTTAAGCTCGCTTTCATTTCCAAATGAAACAACATCCTCAGCAATCACACCACTGCTCGAGCTCATCTCTGCATAGCGTCTCTCATAAGTACACTGCTTTCCCTCATCATCACAATTACAACTTGGGTTGCACTTTACAGGCCGATAAGTACTAGACAAATCCGGTTGAAACCTCGGATCCTATATAAAACCAGCAAAAAAACAGCTCTCAAACCACCACGTTCGATTTAGTTTTAAAAATTCAAACCCCCATTTCAAATTAAGCATTATTTTAAAAAAAAATTCCTTTCATTTATAAAGTTAAAACATTGCACCAATTAATCAACATGTAAACTGATGAACTGTACACCAACAAAAGATACGGTCAACAAGTACAGGATGAAGTGTAGATACAGCAAAACCTTAGAAAAGCAGGAAAACAAAGCCAAACCTGATGCTTGCCGCATTTTTCACAGCTAGAGCACGGAACATATGTCACAGTACTTCCTGTATCCACAATAAGAGCAAATTCCTGTGGAGGCGTCCCAATAAACAGCCGCGTTGTATAATAACTGCAAAAAAAATTCATCAACGACGAAATTCAATTGTACAACAATACACAAGAAACAAAAGCAAAAAAGAAAATACAGTGTGTATACCCGTTAGAGAGGAGATCGTCAAAGAGGCGCATGCGAGCGTTAGGGAGCTCGGAATTCTGGAGATGGCGCCGGCTGTAGTGGCCGTCGAAGGGCATCCGGTGAGCGGAGATGTTAGGGGTTGAGAGGAGGAGAGGAAGTATCGTGGGATGGTGGCGATTGTTGAAATCGGAAGTTGAAGAAACGATGGCGTAGAGATTTAATAAAATTAAGGAGTAAGAGATCATGAGAGAGGAGGAGGAGTAAGCCATGAGGGTCAACGGGGTTGGGGAAGAGGGAGAGAGCAGAGATACAATACAAGTAATACACACGAGTCCTCTCCTCTCCTCTCCTCTCCTCTCTCGCCAAAGAAATGGAAAGCTATGTCAGACCGATTCGAGATTAATGGGTGTTTGGGTTGTGTTTGTTGTGTTAAATTTATATTTTTTTTTAGTAGTTTATAGTTTTATATGCATATAATAAATATAAAAAATTATCTGATATATTTTTAAATAAAAAATTATTTGAATACTTTTAAAAGTTTGTTTGCTTTTATAATTTATAAAAAAATATTAAAAAAATATTTTTTATATAACTTTTTTATGATTTTAATACATGGGGATAAAAATTAAAAAGATATAAGAAAATATCATTTTAATATATTTTTATTTTAAAAAAAAATTATTTATTACATTACTAAACACATCATTAACTAAAAAAAAATAGAATTATTAGATTAATTATATTTTAAAAAAATAAATTTAATTAGGTTTGGATTAGAATTCATAGAGTTTTTTAAAATTTGATTTGATCCAATTAATTTTTTAAAATCTTAAATTTTTCGAATTGATTTATTTAATGGAAATGTAACGAACCAATTAACTATCCACACCTCACAGTTGACCAAATAATTAACTATTCATTAGGGTTTTTTCGATTTTGTTTTTGCTTTGCACTCTCTTCGAACTCGTTGATTACTTCATGTTTTTAACAAAAATATAAGTTCTTATAATTTGATTAAAAAAATTAAAAAAAAAATTAAAGATATTCTCCTTCGATTACTGTAAGCTTACAAAATTGGTTTACTCGATTTATTTCCCTACTCTACTCGTAGTTGAAGATAGGCTAATCGTGCTTCTGTAAAACTCGGAGAACTAAAACGACAACCGTCCATAATTACAACACCACGAAGCATATAATTAATACGATCACCAATAACTAATAGTTATTCTTATATTTATAAAGTTATTTGAATATTTTCTATTCATATATTTTGAGAATATTTAGAAGAGATGAAGATATTGAGAATATTTTTTATTTTTTTATAGAAATTTATTTTAAAGTTATTTGAATTAATATTCATTCTTATATTTATATTTTTATATATTAACAATAACTAATAAAGCTGGGGAAATCACCATTCTTCTCCTCACATGTTATTATTCTTTAAAACAACATGTTTATTTTTATTTTTATATGTTAATATGAATTATTGAGAATTAAATTTTATTATTTATTTTATACATGTTTATCATGATTTTTTAAAAAATATATTGATATTGTATTAATGCTTAATTTTATAAGTAACTATTTTTTATTATACTATCAAATAAAAAAAATAAAAATATATATATAATTATTAAGAATTAGATTTTATGATTTATTTTAATTTATTTTTTATAGAGTTATTAAAATCTTAAAAAAATATTATAATATTAAATTGATATTTAATTTTACAAGCATATAACATGATTGATTTAAGTAGAAGAATCCAAACACTCCAGCTCCTTCTATCAGGGAGTTGCTAGTGAAGGGTTCTAGAGGAATAGATGATATAGAACTGTAGAAAGGCTTGCTGGGTTCTGGGCCTTGAGGCACCCATGGTAACAAAACAAAAACAGAAGATTATGTTGAGTTGCAGATGAAACTGCGTTTTATCTTAATTGAAAGTAGTTAATCAATATCACTTAATTTCTTCATTAAAACTTTAATTAAACTGTTTTTTAAAACCTGAAAAAACTACATCTACAGGAGCTTCTGCAGTAATAAACAGACTCTAAACATGGAAGTAGTAAAACGGCGGGACAATCACAAAATATACAGTTTAACCTTCTAATTTCTTGGAGATTGCTGCCGGTAATTCAAGCTAGCTAGTTCCTTCTCAGTTACAGAGTCCCCACAACTTCCAAATTCCTTCGTTCTAATGCTACAACAGTACGTACCAGAAAACAGGTGACACCTAAACAACAACAACAACAAACAACAGACACTCGCACAGCCATTCACCATGATGAAGCGTAACAATGGGGTAAAACTCGAAAAAATAAAGCCCACTACCCAGATCTGTAGGAAAATTTTGGTTAGAACAACTCCCTCAGTTTACACATGCCTACAGTTGTAGCGGCCTCATGTTCTTGTTCAACCAAACAAGCACCTTTTGCCCATAGATATTGCTGCGCATCTTTTGGGCGTTCCTTTGTATTAGAGCTACTAAATATCTTTGGACTTGTCCCTGCTCTTGCAAAAAAACGGCAACAAATGATCAGAGCCTGTTTGAGGACAACATCTTTGGGATTAAACTACACTTGGGACGATACTAGAAAATTACTAAAAACCTATACAAGCCATGCATGAAGTTAATTGGTACTAGCAAACACACTTGTCTGGCAGAGATACTCACTGGCAAGCTTGGTGAATGCCTGCCTATTAACTAGCAATGTTTTCGAGAAAGTGGAAATTCAAGAAATGCAAGTCCAAAATCAGCATCCCAGGATGCAGAGACCCTTTTTAAGTTCAGTAGTCCATCCCACTAAACAAAGAACCGTACACAATTTCTGATAAAAGATGCGAAGGACTCAATTCCTAGTGGAAAGATACGCCTCTAATGTCGAGAATTCATTAACACATATTCAGACCAATTCAAGAAGTTTGAGTTTGGAAAGTCCAGATTGCTGATCATGTCAAAGTGGCACTGTAAAGATTAATTAAAGAACAGGAAAGGCATACAGAAACAACTTGATACTGATAATCACAGTTAGATATGTCTAAGAATAGAGTGATGCATGCTATCAGTGCATTACATGGTTTGCAGTTACCTAACAAACATGTAAATGTATATCTTGGAGTGCAAATGATCTAACCTGAGATACTGATAGTGCCTTCTGGATAACAAAGTTTCCAAAAGGATCCACAAGGAGCATAGAAGCAAGTGGATTTCTTAGTAACTCCAAGATAATTTGTGTGGATTGTTCCTCTCTCGTTGTCAACAGGCAGCTTTCCACAACGTTACTTCCATACTTATTACACGAAAGAGCCATGTAACTCCCTTTAAACTGTGCTAGGAGAATTTCTGTGATTTCCGGCGACTTCAATTTCAGAATATGTTGCACTACATAGTTTCTACAGGAAATCATGGAAAATTAGAAGAACCATATGAAGTTAATATCACACTCGCATATGAAGTAAAGCGTGAAGCATTGATGAGGTTTAGTAAAACAAACCCATAATGATCTTCTGCCAGGAGTAGTGCGTTTGCTATTATCTCAGCCAATAGTCGATCTCTGGCTTCTCCCTCAGAATATTCAACACATCGCTGCAGCACACAGCATCCGCTCTTGTTGGTTGCAATCCCAAAGCAGTTCTCTGCCACCTGTTTCAGAATATACTGGAAAAATAATCCACCATCAGGTACTCATGACGCCAGATTATGATTCGGTTTCAAGCAATACTTTTATTGCAGAATAACATCACATCCGAATTTGTTGAAGATAACAAGTGCATCAGGAAAGAGGATTTATATATCAAAGCAGTTTTTGGTGATGAAATGCCAATATCTCCCTATTTCACATGATATGCAAGTCTTGTATTATGCAAGTAAATTGAGATAGAATGCCTTGTAAAAGAAAGAGGTAGACAGAAACAAGTGAGGAAAAGAATGAAAAGAATGTAAGAAAGGAAGAAAAGAGAAACATCAGGCAACAGACGTGGAATAGCCTATGGTACATATGAAACACTGCTGATTCAAGTCAAAATATTTTAGAAAGCTGCGAATAAAACTGCAGCAAGATCAAGAGATATTTCCATTATTGCAGCCTTTAAAATACTAAAAGTTTTCGCAAGCTTGTTGGAGTTCGCAAGTTTTACACCTAATTCAGTTGATTGAGATGCATTGTTTCTAGCTAAATTCTCCCCTCAAACTGCACACCAATGGTTAGGCAGAGAAAAAAGTTTCACATTGATCCTAAGTAAGTGCCTGTAGAAAGGAGGAGCCTTGCAAAGTCACAAAGATTCAAGCCCAAAACAAACCATTGGACTGATAACACGTTTGGAGTCCGATATTCCAAGGAATGAAGAGGGCACGGAATAAGCAAATAAATAAATTGATTCGAAACCCTTATGCAATGATGAAGATTAAAAAAATAAGAGCACAAAAAATCAGAAACAATCAGAACAGAAGCCATAAAGCCATCATAGATCCCAGCCAGCTGAATCAAATGCAAGCGTAGCATATACTTATACTAAACTTATCCAAAGGGAACCCAACAAAAGCCAAAGCCATGGAAGGCGAGAACCAACAGAGAAGTAGCCAATTATTCTTCATCAAGAAAAGTGACTAAGTTATAGAGTGGGAGAGAAAAATGCAGCCCTTTTCCTCTCCCCTAAAAGATAAAAGATTCCAGTAGAAACTGTTAAATATTCAGGATTATAGGCGATAGCATAGATGCATATACAGAAACAAGAATGTTGCAGTAATGATTGTACATCTACGTACGAATGTTCAGGTAGATGGAAAAAACTAGAATATATATAGTTATCACCCAGTAAGTATCAATTAAGTCGAAATTAACAGACAAAAAAGTTGAATTAATAAGATAGAAATAAGGATATAAAAGAACTTGATCCATTAAGAAAATCATTTGACAGAGACAAAATGTGAAAACAAGTACAATAATCACCATATTGAAGCGAAGTGATGAAGCAAATCATCTAGCAATACAAATAGCAGCATATATGTCACAAGAAATGAGAACACAGATTACACTCCATCAGAAAAGAACACAGGATTACAACAAACTTTATTGGAATTTAGCTTTTTGGGGGGTCAATGAATAGAAAGATCACCTTATTGTCTTCAGTGGAAAAATGCTTGACAAAATGCTGGATCACATGATGACCATTGGAATCCGTAATCAATGCAACAGCACCTTGGCTTAGAGCTGATACAACTATAGAAACTTGCTTTGGGTTCGTGATACAATTCAACAACTTTTGTACAACCCGAGTTCTGTTGCCAGAAGAAAAAATAAATCAATTCAACAGTTAATAAAGCAAAAGGAAACAAATAGAAATGAGTAGGATAACAGCCAAATGTATGTACATACCCATGCACATCAAGACAAATCCTCACAAGTTGAAAATCAGTTCGAGTTAACATTCGCAAAATCCCAGTCCTCTGTTCCTCGCTAAGCACCTCTACAAGCTTTTGTACAACATAATTCCCAAATGGGTCCACTATCAACCCACCCACATAGCCTATGACCTCGTAAAACAACATATCAATTTGTTCTCTTGTTGCACTCTCAATGAGTTTTTGCAAGAATTTACATCCGTACGGATCCTTAGCCAATGCCACAACCTTACCACTCAAATCTTCCCAGGACAAGTAATCTTGTAACCTAAGCGGCCTCCTGATCAAAGAATTCTGGTTTTTAGACACCAAACCATTATTGATCGACCTATAATTCGATTCTCTTTGCACTAATCCTCTCCGGTCGTTAAAGTCCGGATTTTGATACGCGCCGCAATAAACAGAACTGTTAGTCCTCAAATCAGAATTAGACCCAGCTATGATTGGATTACGAAGAAAATCTTGAATCCTCGTGGCCCCAAAAGTATCTATATCATTGTTTTGCGTTGTCGAGAAACCAGCCTGGTAAACGCCACTAAGGGCAAAACCATCAAAAGAGTTCAAATTCACAACAGACCCATCAAAGATTTTGCTATTAAAACGTGGATATAAATCTTGGGTATCATTAGATACACCAAGTCTTGAAAACAAAGATTCAAGAGGGAAGGGGTTGTGTGTAGAAGTTTCAGGGCTCACACGGCTTTGATCCGTCGAACGGGAATTGGGAGTCTCTGAGGAAAAAGGCCCCGTTCCAGCAAGAAATCTGAGGCGCTGTTGTTGGTGGTGACGGTCCATATTTCAGGAAAAAAAAATGAGAGAAGGGTGGGGTGCGGGAGGGTTATGGCCTTGGGGGGGGGGGGGGTGTTATACTGAAATTCTCAAGGGTTTTGGGAGGAGGTATTATAAAGGGGCTGGGGGATTTAAAGGAGAGAAAATCGGCAATTCAATTCGGAGAAGAAGGATGTGAAGGAGAGATTGTATTAGTGTTAATAGAGTTTGTGTAAAATGGAAATAGAGTTATAGATGGAGAGTGAGACTGCAAGCGCGAGCCTATTTTGCATGCGTTTTTGGTAAGAATTCATGCAGGGAAAGCAAAGCTGATGAGCCATAGAGGCTGGTCCTTTTCTTTTACCTGTCGTTTTGGGTGGGGGAACAAAATACAAATTCTTCTGTCCTCTCTTGTGTACCTTTAATATTATTATTTTTTAAGGTTGTTTCTCGTACTTTTCGCCTCCTCGGACCCATCGTTGAGGACCCATGTCGTCAGGTTTTAGCTTGTAAGTGTTAAACACGGTTTAAAACTCTTTCGCAAAACAACTTGCGTTAGAATCAATTTCGAATAAATTGTATATGTCATCACGAAGTTGTTTCGCTTTACTTTCAAATTCATTTGAGTTGACCTAGTCAACTCATACCAGATTTGTTCTTGTTACTAGAAAAGTCGACAAGGATAAGTTTTTTTGGTTAACCGAGCTCTAACTCGAATTAAGCTTTGAGTTAAAAATTTCTAGAGTTAACTTATCAAGGATAAATTGGGTTTCATAACTATATATTAATTAACTAATTACTTTTTTTTCTAATATATATTTTTTAAATTAGAAAATAAAGATTATTTCGACACTTAATTAACAAGCTCACAACAATCAAATTCTTGAAAAGATCTCTTTATATTTATATTATATACAAGAGTTTACAACGACTCAATTATTAATGGAGTTGTAGGATATAATAACTACACTATCACAAGTCAAATGTGAAGGATACTAAATAAATAAATAAAAAGGGGGTTTTGTCGTATTTTATAATACAATTTTATAATCAGATGTCAAATTAAAAAAAAAAAAAAGGTTTTGTTATACCTTATAATATAAAAAACACCAAATCAATTGATTTTGATAATGTATGTAAGATTTAGATGAAAAATCAAATAATATATACACACACTAATCCGAAAAGATATGCCTTTAAATTCTATTTACATATTAGTTTGAAAACAAAAAAAATTAAAAAGTTATAAAAGTTATTATTTATAAATTTTGAGACTTTATTATATCTTGAAGTATATTACTTTAACTTTACAGCAAATATAATGAGAAAATTAATATTTAAAAATAATACTTACCTTGTATCATGAAGGTGTGTATAGTTTTTGTAAGGATTAAACTGTATTTTTCAATAAAGTACTTATAATTTTCAAAATAGGGACTACAAAAAAGTTAAAAAAAACTTTAAGAACTGGAATAAAATTCTGTGAAAGCCTCCGTTGCATATTGCATTGTACCAAACATGTTTAATTAATTTCATTCTTTAACACATCTTTGATTGATACCACCCAAGAATTAATTCATACATATATATTGACGTAATAAAACAAATTAATTAATAATTTAAGATTCAGTTTCAAGGTCGTGTTTGGTGCAAATTTAAAAATTAAAACATAACCGTAAACAATATAATTTTAGGTCAAGAAATATATTGAACATGGTCTGCATGCAGTTAAATTCTTGACTTTCATATCTCACATCTTTCCTTGTTGGATCGGTGCTCACAAGTTACCAAGAAAATACCATTGACAAATAATTATATAACTGAGAGAGAGTTAATACTGAGTTGACGAGCTTTATCATTTATTTACTTGCCTTTTAAGATAAAGAATTAATTAATATGGAGACCAGAAGGCCCCAACCTTCCAAGACTGTTGACTCGTGAATTCTATTGTAAGCTAAATTATTGGTGGGAATAGGGAAAAAGAAACCTGTGACCACAGTGGGAATTAAAGAATAGAAAACGAGTCATTTGCCATTTTTGGCAAATCGAAGTTATTACCAATGCGGGTAATTGCTGGGATTCTTCGCTAAATCTAATTTGATTTCACGAGTTGGTTTGGAAAGTTTGTAGCTTAGAGTTTAATCCACGTCGAGTTTTAAAAGTTGAATTACAAAAATGTAGTTGCTTGAATGAATGAATGGCCCAAACAAACAAGGTTTATACTAAGAAAATTAAAAGAAAAACATAAATAACAATATTGTTTTAGTAAAACCCTATCTAAAATATAATATTTTGTAAAAGTATTTATCAATTAAAAAAATATTAAAATAATTTTTTTATATCAATACATTAAAAGTATGAAAAAACACTAAAAAAAATACAAATTTAAAACTTTTTATACCGAATACATTCTTAGAACACAATTTGAAACACAAACAACCAAGTTGACTGTAAATTGATGTTAGAAACCAGGAATGTCTCGATATTCGGCAGCTTTGAAAGTCGATGTTTTTCTCATCGAAAGTGACATGATAGTTAAAGGTCAAATGCAAGGAGGGTGCCATATATATTCTCTTTAAATACTCGCTAGCTTCCATGAAATTTCTTTGCACTGGAAATGGATGGTCAGATCACGTTAGCAACTCTAAAATCTAGCTGCGAGGTGTAGCTAGCTTAAGCAATTTCCACTGCATTTTCCACAGCAATCCACACGCCTTAATTGCGGGTTTTTTTGACTTCTCAATTACATGGGTGATCAAGAACCAAAAGTTTGGTAGTACTCTCTTTCTTTCGTTCTCTCCTCCATGACCATGCCAGGTTCATGTGGGACTAAACCAAACACATCCTTCGAAAACCACATTGTTTGAATGGATCAAATTAATTAATTAATTAATTAATTATGAAACTATGCGCCCTTAGATGCGTTGGTAGGATGTATGTTACTTCTACAGTGTTTCTTATCGTGAAAAATATTTTTTATTTTAAAATATATATGAAAATAATTTTTTATATTTTTTTATCAATAAAAAAATTATTAAAAAACATCAATTTAATATTTTTTTAAACAAATATATTTTTTAAATTACTTAAAAACAATACTTCCACGAGAATTAGAAAGTTAAGGTTTGACTCTTCCTTAGTAATGATTTGATTTATTTATAGTTATTATTTTTTTTATCATATTATGAAATTAAATCTAATAAACTCAATGACCCCACTCTCTAATTACTCTTGTTTTTTTTTTTAATTTCTACCATCACATGAGTATTTTTTTCCAACGTTAGAAAAAATGTGTTCCAGCTCACGAGGCACTAATCTAGTGCGAATCTAAAACTCTTCATGCTCACCATCTTGTCATCAAACCTCTCCCTAATTCAAGCTTTGAATTGATGGATCTTAATGCGTCTCCGTAAACCCAAAAACATCGATTTAAATGTTAAACTCGCAGCAACTTATCCTTTCAGAATTTCTAGTTTCGTGTACGATGCAGCACATACGAAAACTGGGGCCTGAGCTAATAGTTCTGATTCAGTGATCAAACAGAAAGGAGCCCAACAAAACCGAAATTACAAAATGGCTCACACACTCCACGCAGTCACTATATGAATAGGGTTCTTAAACTTCCAGAGCTAGCCCAGTCCAAAAGAGGCTAGTGAAGGTCACATGAATGGAAAGCCCTTGATTCCTAATTTTTTTATAAAAAAAAAAAACAAAAGATTTCTTGCTTTTATTGCCAAATCGTATGTGAACAAATTTTATTTGCTGCAATGCTCCCTTATTTTCTAAAATCTTAGTCATTTCGCAAGTGGAAATTATGAAAATTAATAAGAAATTTTTTTTCTACGAGAATATGTGGTAAAATTAAGGGTTAATTT
This sequence comes from Populus nigra, assembly GCF_951802175.1. Lineage (NCBI taxonomy): Eukaryota > Viridiplantae > Streptophyta > Magnoliopsida > Malpighiales > Salicaceae > Populus > Populus nigra. Next base: position 47,809,084 of record NC_084853.1, on the reverse strand, counting down.
AAAAATTATTTGATAACATCAAATTTATTTTTATTTAAAAGGTCCAAATATTACATAGATCATTTATATTTAAAAGTATGAATACAAAAATATATTAAAATAATACAGTAAATAATAAAATAAAAATCACATGCAAGCAGAAAGGTTAACACCCAATAAATCAAATTTGTCCATAATATTGAAAAACAAAAAACATAATTCACGCCCTATATAATTTTCTCATCAAATTGTGAAATTTATTATGAAAAAAAATCAACAAACATACTTAAGAATAATTCAGTGCATATTTTACCGCAAAGCAAATATTAATGGATTGGTCTTGTTGTTAAATTATATTTATTTCATTCATTGACGAGTTTAATTTTTGGAAATAGCATTAAAAAATGGAGGTATGGCAGATTAGAAAAAGGCATGGCAATGTCCGAAAGAACAAGGCAAATTCAACTGATAAAAACTATCGTAGCAGAGAGACTGTGAACAAATGGCAAGAGCAAAGGTTTCCCTATTTTCTTTTATGTAGCCTATAAATGGAGGTAGGATATATGATACGTGGCAGTTATTCTTTCGATTACAAGTGAAATGGAAGGCAGCCATTTTTTTTATATAAGCAAAACATAATAAAGCCTAAGAAAGGGACAAACCATAGCCCATCTGATAATATGTAAACTTCATAATCTATTTTTGAATATATATTTTTTTAATAAAGAAATAAAATAAAATAAAGACAGGTGGCATGAAGAAAATAGATCAAAAAGGATTTTAAACATGTAGAAAAATAAAGTTGTAATTTTAGATAAATTTTGAGGCCTAATTATACTACATTATACCCAAGATTGAAAAAACAATGCGGATTCAATGTTAAATTAAATGATTATTTGACGAATTTACATAAAAATTAAGTCCAATTATAAAATTAATTTTTTAACAGGTCAATTCGATTTAATCATGAGCCAAATTAAAGTTTAATTATGTTTGAGAATTAATTTGGGTCCAATTAAAGAGTTTAATTAGGTGTAATGACTTAATTATACTTTAAATTAGTCAAATTAATTTTATTAGGGGCTTAATTGGTAAAAACTTGAGTTTGGGAGCTTAATTTGAGTTTAATTGAAAATATTAGAATTTTAAGAGATCAAATTTAATTTTTACCAGATCAATCAATTGAAATCATGAATAAAATAAAATAAAATAAAGTTTTGGGGTCATGGAGTAAATTAAAGAATTTTACAGCTAATGATCAATCTACAAAAGTTGCCGAACTATAAGAATTTAATTGATTCCAATCGAAGTAAAATTAAAGAGTTAAAAATTTCATGGTTAATTAGATGCATAATTATATAAATCCGAGATCAGGAATCACAATGAAACACAACATATAAAATGAGAACTGATATTGTAATTCAATAGGGGCTAAATTATATTAAATCCAAAGTTCAGTATCAATTAAAGTTACAATTAAAGAAATAAAAAACCAATGAACAAAAAAAAAACTTTGACTAAAATCAACAATTCAAACCTAAAACAATACCATTTTAAATTAAAAAAAAACCAAACAACATATCATCTAGATATTGTTTATTATCTTTTTATTATTATTATTATTAAGAAAGAACTAAAACTGCTCAGTGTTTCACTGTGCAAGTCCACAGTGAAACGCTAAGCAGTCTTTTTCTTTTTCTTTTTCTTTTCTTTTTTTTCTTTTTGTTTTTTTCCCATTTTTTTTTTGTTTTTATTTTTTTCCTATTTTTTCCCTTCTTTTTTTTCTTTTTTTTCCTTTTCTTTTCGTTTTTATTTTTTTCCCATTTTTATTTTTTTTGTTTTTATTTTTTTTTGTTTTCTATGCCTTTATGGGTTTTTTTTTTGCTTTTTTCTTTGTGTATTTTTCTTTTAATGAATTTTTTTTGTTTAATTTAGTTTGTTAATGATAATTTTTTTATTTAGTTATCAAATTTTCATAACACTGATCCCGGGTTTGACGGGTTAACCTGATTTTACGGTTAACCCGAATTTTTTTTATTTTCTTTTTAATTAATAGCATATACTAAAAATGTTAAGTGTTACACTGTGTAGTCCATAGTGAAACGCTAAACTATTTTTTTAAAAAAAAAATTTTCCTGTTTTATTTATTTGTTTTTTTTTTTTTGCTTTTTATGCCTTTATTGGTTTTTTTTTGTTTTTTTCTTTGTGTTTTTTTTCTTTTAATGAATTTTTTTGTTTATTTTAGTTTGTTAATGTTAATTTCTTTTTTTAGTTATCAGACTTTCATGACACGGATCCCGGGTTTGACAAGTTAACCTAGTTTGACGAGTTAACCTGAATTTTTTTTTTTTGCTTTTTTTAAAGTTTGATGAGTTAACCAGGAATTTGTTTTTTGCTTTTTTTCTTTTTAATTAATTTTTTTCGTTTAGTTTAGTTTTTTAATGTTAAATTTCTTTTTATTTAATTATCAGACTTTCATGCCATATATCCCGGGCTTGACGGGTTAACCCGTCAATTTTTTTCTATTTAGTTATCAAACTTTCATGACGCGAATCTCAGGTTTAACGAGTTAATTTGATTTGAAGGGTTAACCCAGTTAATTCATATTCTTTTTCCTTTTCTTCGTTAGTTTTTTTCTTCCTGTTGGTTTTTTTTTCTTTGTTTTTTTAATTAATCTATTTAATTATCACACTTTTATGACACGACCTTGCAGCCACACCCACATTCAAGACTCTTGGGTCTGGTGTTGTAGCCAGACTCACTTAAACTTGAGTCATGTAAGTTTAATATTATTATTAATATTATAAATATTACTATTGGGTCAAGCGTTGCAACTAAACCAAAAGCTCTTGGGCATATCTTTGCAAAAAGACCCAACACTCTTAGATCTTAGCCTTTTTTGATATTTTTTATGCAAGAAAAAAAATTAACCCGTGGCGTATGCTTTTGTTTTTTTTTCTCCTTTTGTTTTTAAGCCTTTTTACTGTGGATTGCACAGTACAGTTCAAAGTGAAAAAGTTGATGCCTTCAGTTTTTTTTTGTCTTTTTTTTAATTATTTTTTTTAATTTAGTTTCTTAATATTAAATTTTTTCTATTTAATTATCAGACTTTCATGACATGGATCCCAGTTTCGAAATTAATCTTTTTTTTTAATTTATTTTATTAATAATAAATTATTTTTCTATTTAATTATCACGCTTTCATGACATGAATTCCAGGTTTGATGGGTTAACCTGGTTTGGCGGGTTAACCTAGTTTGGCGGGTTAACCGGGTTGATTCAGATTTTTTTTCTTTTTCTTCATTAGTTTTGTTCTTCCGATTTCATCTTTTAATATTGTATGCAGTCCACAGTGAAAAGGTTAAAGCCTTTAGTTTTTTTTTTGTTTTTTTTATGTCTTTCACTGTAGACTGCACAATGCAGTCTACGGTAAAAAAAGTTGATGCATTTTTTTTAATTAATTTTTTAATTTAGTTTGTTAATATTAAATTTTTTTCTAATTAGTTATCAGACTTTCATGACACGGATCTCAGGTTTGACGGGTTAACTCAGTTAATTTAGATTTTTTTTCTTTTTCTTCATTAGTTTTTTTCTTTTAAAAGTTTTTTTTATTGTTGTTTTTTATTTTTTTATTTAATTTAGTTCATCAATATTAATTTTTTTATTTAGTTATAGACTGATGCCTTTAATTTTTCTTTTTGTTTTTTTGCTGTTTTTATGCCTTTAACTGTGGACTGCACACTATAGTCCACAGTGAAAAAGCTGATATCTTTTTATTTGTTTTTTTTCTTTTTAATTAATTTTTTTTGTTTAATTTAATTTGTCAATGTTTAATTTTTTTTTCTATTTAGTTATTAAATTTTCATGACACGGATCCCGGATTTGACGGGCTAGCTTAGTTAATTTTGTGTTAACCCGTCAATTTTTTTTTTTATTTAGTTATCAAACTTTCAAGACATGAATCTAAGGTTTAACGGGTTAACCTGATTTAAAGGGTTAATCAAGTTAATTCAGATTTTTTTTCTTTTTCTTCATTAATTTTTTTCTTCATTTTAGTTTTTTTTCTTTTTAATTAATCTATTTAATTATCACACTTTTATAATATGACCTTACAGCCAAACCCACATCCAAAACTATTGGGTTTCGTATTGCAGTTAGACCCACTTAAACTTGAGTCATGCAAGTTGATATTATTATTAATATTATAAATATTATTCTTGAATCAGGCGTTGCAGCCACACCCAAGACTCTTGAGTGTAGCTTTACAAAAAGATCTAATACTTTTAAATCTTAATTTATTTTTATATTTTTTATATAAAAACTATTAATCCACGACATCGCGGATAATGTAACTAATTATTTATCTAAAAGCCATAGTATCCATGCTAGGGCGTGGTCTACATATAGCTTCTAGTGGCTGTGCCTTTGTACTGGTAAACCCGGGCCCCTCAGTCATATCCACTATTTTATCACCAATCTTCTGCCACTCGAAACATTGAAGGAGCGAGCCCAATGCTAATCCCACCACTCTCAGGGCCAAGCCTTCTCCAGGACAGCTCCTCCTTCCATGCCCGAAAGGCATCAACTTAAACTCCTCTCTAGCCCCCTCTGGATTGTCGAACCTCTCAGGTCTGAATTTTGTAGGGTCTGGCCAGATTTTAGGGTCATTTTGAATGGCCCACACATTTACAGACAGCATCGTGCCACGTGGAATGCGGAATCCTCCAACCAGGCATTCTTCTGATGACTCATGAGGTATTAGCAACGGAGCTGCCGGGTACATCCGTAACGTTTCATTCAGGATGCTGCGGAGGTAGGGAAGTTGGGCAAGATCAGCTTCATCCATTAAACGATCATGCCCAATCTGCTCGTCGATTTCTCTTTGAGCCTTCTCGAGGACTTCGGGATGGTTGAGCAAAAGTGAAAGTGTCCATTCCATTGTAGCAGATGAAGTGTCTGTTCCCGCCAACAAGAGGACCTGCAGACCAAACCAAATAGTGGTAGTTAATTCCATAGATGATGCAGGCAGGGGAGATATCTTATTCTAACAGTGGAGATATCCTACTTCTTGTAGAAATAAATATATATAAAAAAAAGTACGATGTAAAAAAAGTCAGCAAAGTGACCTCCCACTCCCTTGTCATTTCAATACATCTTGGTTCTGTCTATGACTTCACTATCTTGCAAGTCACCTAAGCTCAAGGCAATTAGACTTACGAGATAGTTATTAGACTTATGAGACTTATGAGACTTATGAGTAGCAATTAGACTTACGAGTAGGTGAAGTAGTTCTCACACCCGTACTTATTCCCAAGGGATTGAATTTGACAATTACCCAGATTGAGGATAAATATTGTCCTCCCCTGACATGTTTCCAGGAATAATTGACTTTCTAGTCTCTCTCCAAACTTAACATTTTAAATTCTAGTCTTTTAATATTTTTATTTTATTTTAAATGTATCAAAATTTGTTATGTATCAACTACATTCTTGTGAAATAAAAGATATTTATTTTCAATTCAAATCATATAATTTTTGGTTAAATAATTAATTTAATTTAATATTTTAAATTATTATATAAAATTTAAAAATATAATTTATATTATTTTCTAACACATTCCTCAAGTAAAAACTCTTTACGCTGGAAACTTGCACATTACCTTGTGTTTAATTTTTATCAAATAAATTAAAAAGGTAAGATTCAAACGCGTGACCACTTAATTATCAAAGCTTTAATATCATGTTAAAGAATCATCTCAATTCAAAAACTTAAATTATTTAAATAAAATCTTAAAATATAATTTATATTATTCTATAATAATTTTAAATTCCTCAATTCCTCCAATTGAAATTTTTTTTAGGTATTCAAGACCATCTTTATAAATTTAAATTATTTTTAAAAAAAATCTGAATACCTTAACGCAATAATTAACTCCTATCCCAAAAACTTAATAAACAATTAATTTACGTTGAAAATTTGAGCATTCATCACATAATAGTCAATTTAACATGTCAATATTAAAAAAGTTACTTGATGTCAACATTTTAAAGTTACAAGATTCCTCAAACAAAATAACGAGTCCATTTAACAAGATCTAAAGACAAAACATGTCCCTTCAATGATTCACATTACAGTATAATGAAGGACATTTGACAATTCTGAATTATCTCTAAACATAAAAGAACAGTACTGCATATCGGTATCCCAACTCCATTGATCATAATAATTAGTAAATCAAACAACATGATTAAAGATCTTACCAGCATAATCCCTTTGATGATATCGTCCGTGTAATACCCAGGTTCAGTTTCTTGCAGGGACAGCAGAACCTGAATCAAATTCCTTTTCTTTTCACCACAGTAATCAGTCTCCAATATTTTTCTCCGTTGCTCTTCTATCAAATACTGCATGAAACTATCGCTCTTTAGATGGCACTCTATCACCCTCTTCAACATCTTTTTTGATTTAATCCACGGTATATAGTCTCCAATAATGGTTTTGCCACCTAGCAATAAGGTTTCAGCATGAATTGCTCGAAACCTTTTTGCTTCTTCCACATCAGAAACATTCTCTCCATAATATCTCTTTCCAGCTATCATCCTCATCATTATGTTCAGTGTCAGTTCGAAGAAAACTGTCTTCATATCTACAATATGATTCTGATTACGAAAGAGAACACAAATCATTGACTTCACCTCCTCCAGACGTATGGAAGAGAGAATTTGGAGGCGGTACGCAGACAAGACTTCAATAGAGACGATTTTCCTAAGGTTTCGCCAGTGGTCGCCGTAGGGAGCCCAAAGAAGGCTTGTGGTGTTGTAGGCGAGGTGTTTTGCAATGAGATAACCTGGGCGGTTTGCAAAGACAACATCATTTTTGGTAAAGCATTCCTCAGCTATGGAAGGGGACGACACAACAAGTAGTCGACGAGATCCGAGTTGGAGCAACAATACAGGGCCATGTTTACTAGAGATTTTTGATATTGTCCTGTAAATTGGCTTCTTCAGTAGGTAGAGATGGCCTATGATTGGTAGTGAAGGGAATGGACTAGGTGGGAAGTTTCTTATCTTGTTTAGGAAGTGCCTTGTTATGCCATACAGGGCTAGAAACACAAGAAAGTGGAGAAAGAAGGTTGCCATGCATTTGGCAATGGTCACTGTCCTTGTTTCGTAAGAAGGTGCATGAATTATATTGTGCGTGTCTTGATGACAGTATCTATATCATAATTACTTCGAACTAGGAGGCACAGTAATGACAGTAACAGGGTTGAAATTTCTTGTGGTCGAGCATGCTTGGCTCATCTCATCATATAAAAAGCAACGATGGGCGTGTTGAGGTCAGTGCTGACGTATTTGTATTGAACTAGTTACGTGCGAAGTTATTACGGGACACGACACGAGTTTTTGTTAATGAGACGGGCTAGTTGGAGCATGTGGTATTTATTTTTAAATATATATATATATATATATATATTAAAATATATTTTTTATTTTAAAAATTTATTTTTATTTTTAATATTATTGTATCCAACATAGGGAAATCTTTAAAAAAATTAATTTTTGATATTTTGTTCTTTTTAGATAAAAAAATATTTAGTTTAAAAAGTGTTCACCTAATATTTTAGTTTTAAAAAACTTCAATTAGCCATATTAAATAAATGTATGGAAATACTATTTTATTGTTAGTGAAAATAATATTATATTAAACTATTACCTTATTGAAAAGACGTGTTGAGAGATTATTTTTATTAATAAAAATAATACTATATTGAATGTACGTGTCAACAAAAATTTTAGTTAAAGAAAATTTATTAATAAAAATTTTCATTGTTTTATGGTAAATAAAAATAGTGTACTGACTAATAGTCAAGATTGGCACTGAGGTTAGTATATTGATGATAAGCTACTTCATTCAATAATACAGTGAATACATTTTTAAGCGTTGATTAAATGGTTTTTATTTTATTTGTTTATTAGTAAATTTTAATCTTATGTAGGTATGTATACATTCCATATGAATATGTTTTTATATATCTGCACTCTTGAGCTGGGAAGTAAATGTATAGAATTAATTGTATATTTGAAGGAATTAATATTTTACTGTCATGTAATATTTTGTGTTTAAGAATTTAAATGTTTAAATTGTATTTTATAGAGGATCTAATTAAGGATATTACCTTATTGAGGTAGCATATAATTTTGTTGCATGTCAAATTAAATATATCTATTTTTTAAGGAAATTGATGCTTGTTGTGAACTAGTTAATTTATAATTTAGTTTTATAAAATATTATAATGCTAGCTCTATAAAAAGAAAGAAGTTGATATCATGGTTGAGTTGCGAAGTTAGTATAATGAGACGAGTATTGTGATTACTACTTACAGGTTATTTTTTTTTTCAAGTCAATAATTTATTATTAAAAATACAAAAAAACTTTACAGAAATTCTAATATATAAAAAAAATTACACCCAGTAAAATCAACACCTGTATACATACATATATATTTATATATGATTTTTTTTTTTTGGGTTGTTACACAAGGTGTACCGAAAGAAACCCCACCGGAACCGAGGCTTGTTCTATTGAGCTAGTGTAGGTGCGCCAAGTTTACTGACCTGCTATATTTCTTAGGGGCGCCTACCAGTACGCTGTCCCAAGACTGTTAGAGATATTTGGATGGTCTAGGAAGAGTGATATTTTCTAGTTTAATTATTGAAGAAAAGACTAGACTTTAATAGAGGATTTTTCTAAGGCCACCAGGGCTTGTACAATTTTTCTAGGCGAATGGCTCGAACAAAGGGTGTTGGATGTTTGCCCACCACTTCGGCTCGGGTACACTCGGCCAGCACCTGGGCTCGGTCATATTTCCCGAGTCTAAAAGGTACTTGATATGAATTTAGTAATTGATGCTGTAATTATTATGGATTTATGCTAAAAAGGAACATCTTTTTATTAATATTAAAAAATTCATCCACAAGCGGTGAAGGGATTGGACTCGGTGGGAGGTTTTGGATCTCGTTTACAAAGTGTTTTGTAATTATATACAAGACTAAAAAAACAGAAAAAAGGAGAGAGATGTTGCCATGGATTTCCCAGTAGCCATTCGCCTCGTTTCTGAAAGGTGTACTGTGCTATGCTGTGTCGTGATAAACCTATAGATTGATTTATAAAGAACTAGTTTACTTAATAATTGAGTTGAACTCTTCGGCTTTTGAGCTTGCCACCATTCTAAAACGGAACGAGGACAAAAAACTGAGTGAACAAAATAGCAAGATGCTGGAAAGATTGCAGACTTGTAGCAGGCAGAAAAGGACAGCTCAAAAAACATAACAGATGGTAAATCAACAGAGTCTAATGGCCATTTCGGAAAGTAACAAGGCAAATTCAGCAATTGCTCGGTAATTATGCTCCAGTAGCATCTCGGATTAAAATGCAAATTCTTAGCTGCAGAACATCAACAAAGCATTAAGAGTAATGGGGGGACTTGAAAGGTGTGTTCATGAATAAATCGATAAATACGAATCTAAAAGAAAAACATAATGTGTCAAACGAGCTTATTGATAAAAATAGATATAATATTTAATTCAATCATCTAATCAGACATAAATTCTGTGAGTTTGTTCTACGATTTTATAAGAGTCAACTGAGTAAAACTAGCTGAATTAGTTTTTTATGCCCAGATTAAACTTAGAAAAAGGTTGTTGTTTTGGGATTTTCTTTATTATTATTGTATTTTTTACTTGATCAGGTTTGAAATATTTATTTAATTTATATTTTATTAGTTATGTTAGTTTAGCCTATTATTTAAAACAATCTTGCAAAGCATTGATATTCAAAACCTGTCAAATTAAAATTCTCTTTACAGCTTACCTGTAATTTTAGAGTATACGAGATGACATGCCCGCGCGCTGCCGTGGGCTATAAAATAAATATATTTGATAGTGTTATAATTGTGAACCAGCGCTAGATAAGTAATAGAAATTAAAGGCATGATGGAGCAAATATTTCATGACGAAAAAAAAATTGTGTTGGTGATCCAAAACTTAGAGACCGAACAAAATGATTTGTAGTAATTTACAGTGTTTTGTGAGGAAAGATACAGTACTTTCACCACATGATTTAGCTTTTCAGTTAATAAAAAGAAAAAAAATTACAAAGCTAAATTCTCTACCAACTTAATATTAAAAAAAAAACCAACAAAGATAATTTTGGAAGGAAAAAAACCCATGAGAAAAAACATTGTAGCAATTGACAATATTTTGTGAGGAAAACTATAACACTTTTCCCAGTAAAATAAAATAAAAAAACATTTAGAGAAATATTGTAGCAATCCACAGTGTTTTGTGAGAAAAACTACAACTCTTTTCTCATATGATTTAGTTTTATTGTAATTATAATTCTTAACCAACTCAATATTAAAAAAAATTCGACAAAGATAATTTTGAAAAAAATCATAAAAAATCACATGGAAAAACACTGCAACAATTCACAGTGTTTTAAAGAAAAAAATTATAAAGTTAAATTCTTCATCAGCTCAATATTAAAAAAAAATATCGACAGAGACAATTTAAGAAAAAAAATAACAAAACAAACACCAAAAAAAGGAAAAAAAATCATGTTGGAAACACTGTAGCAATTCACAGTGTTTTGTGATGAAAGCTACTGTGCTTCCCCACATGATTTAGCCTTATTTGTAATGACTTGTAATTGTAATTCACAAACAACTTAATATTAAAAAAATAAAATTGAAAAGGATAATTTGAAAAAAATTATCAAAAAAAACCATGTGGGAAAAAACACTTTAGCAATAAACAGTATTTTCCAAAAAAAGTTACAGTGCTTTCCTCACATATTGTAACTGTAATTTTTAACCAGCTCAATATTAAAAAAAAAATAAAAAAAAGATAATTTTGGAGAAAAAAAATCACGCGGAGAAACACTGTAGCAATCAACAATGTTTTAAAGAAAAAAAATTACAAAACCAAATTCTCAATCAGCTCAATATTAAAAAAAATCGACAAATATAATTTTAAAAAATAAAGAAATAAAATAGAAAAATTAAGTGGAAAAACATCACAGCAATCCACATTATTTTAAAGAAAAAAATTACAAAGCAAAAATTTTAACTAGGTCAATATTTAAAAGGTAAAATCAACAAAAATAATTTTGAAAAAAAAATAAATGAAAAAAATAAGAAAGTTGAACAAAAAAATTTGAAAAAAAACAAAAAAAAAAGAAAGGGAAAAGTTAAAAAAAAAGAAAAGAAAAAAATAAAGAAGAATCACTGTGGATTACTGTTGTAATCCACAGTGTTTTGTGTGTGGGGGAACAGTAAATCCCCCACATGGTTTAGTTATAAATAAAAAAATAAAATAAAAAAACTAAATGGAAAAACATCACAACAATCCACAGTATTTTAAAGAAAAAAATTACAAAGCAAAAATTTTAACCAGGTCAATATTTAAAAGGTAAAATCAACAAAAAAAATTTTGAAAAAAAAATAAATGAAAAAAAAAAGAAAAAATAAGAAAGTTGAACAAAAAAATTTGAAAAAAAAAGAAAGGGAAAAGTAAAAAAAAAAGAAAGAAAAAGAATCACTGTGGATTACTGTTGTAATCCACAGTGTTTTGTGTGTGGAGAACAGTAAATCCCTCACACGGTTTAGTTATATGTATAACTAGTCAATTGATTGTGCATAGCCTGAGGAGATTTTTGGTAATGTTATCAATCTTTAAACCAGGCTGAATTTCAAAATAAATAATAAGTAAATTCTTACTTAATTTAATTTTAATTTTCTTTTTGAGGAACGAAGAGGATTTAGATTTATTTTTTTTTAAAAAAAAAACTTCTTATAATGTTTTATCATACTGCATATTGACTGCCATACAAAAAGGAGCAAATCAATGCAGGCAGGATATAAGACACGTGACTGTTATTCTTTCCATTAGAAGTGAAATGGGAGGCAGCCATCTTTTCTTTCTTCATCAATTCTCCGTGGTTGATTAGTGATGTCTATCACGACTCACATGGCAATAATGTTTATTCAGAGGACGATGGCTTTTATTTTTTAAAGTTTTTTTAAAAAATTATATTGTTTTTTAAAAATAAATTATTTATCAATATGAAAAATAAAAATTTCTTAAAAAATATATTTTTAAAAACGATTTTTTAAGAGTATCTAAATATATTTGGGATTGACTTGCAGTAAAGTGAAGTTAGATTTTTTTTTGCAGTACAATCCCTCCTGAAACACAAATAACAAGAAAAACCACACCTCACTGAAAATTAAAAACACATACTCTTTATTGAATATTTTTTTAAATCCCATAAAAAAAAAAAACCTTATCTTACCTCACCCAAGTCCAAAAGACTCCCTATAAAACTTAGGTTATGCAAGCCGCATAACCTATGGATAGAGGCACATCAAGATGCCAATCAAAAGTCATGGCAGAATATATGGTTCATATTTGAGAAAGAAGCGTAAGCATGCGTGGGCGTGCCCTACATATAGCTTCTAGTGGTTTTGCCTTCGGAGCGGTGAACCCGGGACTCTCGGTCATGTCCACCATTTTATCACCAATCTTCTGCCACTCGAAACATTGAAGGAGCGAGCCCAATGCTAATCCCACCACTTTCAAGGCCAAGCCTTCTCCAGGACAGCTCCTCCTTCCATGCCCGAAAGGCATTAACTTAAACTCGTCTCTTCCCCCCTCTGGGTTGTCGAACCTCTCAGGTCTGAATTCTGTAGGGTCTGGCCAGATTTTAGGGTCATTTTGAATGGCCCACATATTTACAGAGAGCATCGTGCCGCGTGGAATGCGGAATCCTCCAACCAGGCATTCTTCTGATGACTCATGAGGTACTAACAACGGAGCTGGCGGGTACATCCGTAACGTTTCGTTTAGGATGCTTCGGAGGTAGGGAAGTTGGGCAAGATCAGCTTCATCCATCAAACGATCATGCCCAATATGCTCGTCGATTTCTCTCTGAGCCTTCTCGAGGACTTGGGGATGGTTAAGCAAAAGGGAAAGTGCCCATTCCATTGTAGTAGATGAAGTGTCTGTTCCCGCCAATAAGAGCACCTACACACCAAACCAAATTGTGGTAATTAATTCCATAGACGATGCACACAGTGGAGATCGATATCTTATTCTAGCTGGTGTAACTTGACACGGCAACAACTTCTACTAGTGGAGATATCCTACTGCTTGTAGAAATAAACAAATTAAAAAAAAAACACGATGCAAAGAAAGTCACCATAGTGACCTCTCGGATCCTACACCTTCGTTGTGTCCTATGACTTGAATATTCTAATACACAAGTTTGCTATTGCGCACTGTCATTTTCTTGACAAAAGCAAGATCCAAAGACAAAATAATGAACATTAATTTAACAATCCTGAATTATAACCTAAACATAAAAGCATTATGATATCACTACTCAATTTATCATAATTATCAGTAAGCCAAACAACATGATTAAAGATCTTACCAGCATAATCCCTTTGATGATATCGTCCGTGTAATACTCAGGTTCAGTTTCTTGCAGAGACAGCAGAACCTGAATCAAATTCCTTTTCTTTTCGCCACAACAATCACTCTCCAATATTTTTCTCCGTTGCTCTTCTATCAAGTACTGCATGAAACTATCCCTCTTTATATGGCATTCTATCATTCTCTTCTCCATCTTTTTTGATTTAATCCACGGTATGTAGTCTCCAATAATGGTTTGCCCACCTATCAAGAAGGTTTCAGCATGAATTGCTCGAAACTTTTTTGCTTCTTCCACATCTGAAACATTCTCTCCATAATATCTCTTTCCAGCTATCATCCGCATCATGATGTTCAGTGTCAGTTCGAAGAAAACAGTTTTCATATCTACAGCATGCTTCTGATTACGAAAGAGAACACAAATCATTGACTTCACCTCCTCCAGACGTATGGCAGAAAGCATTTGGAGGCGGTATGCAGACAAGACTTCAATAGAGACGATCCTCCTAAGGTTTCGCCAGTGGTCGCCATAGGGTGCCCAAGCAAGGCCTGTGTAGTTGTAGGCAAGGTGTTTTGCAATGAGCAAACGTGGGCGGTTAGCAAAGACAACATCATTTTTGGTAAAGCATTCCTCAGCTATAGAAGGGGACGACACAACAAGTAGTCGACGAGATCCGAGTTGGAGCAACAATACAGGGCCATGTTTACTAGAGATTTTTGATAGTGTCCTGTAAATTGGCTTCTTGAGTAGGTAGAGATGGCCAATGATTGGCAGTGAAGGAAATGGACCAGGTGGGAAGTTTCTTATCTTGTCTATGAAGTGCCTTGTTATGATATACAACGCTAAAATCACAAGAAAGTAGAGAATCAAGGTTGCCATGGATTTGTGAATAGCCACTGTCCTTGTTTTTTAGGAAGGTGTATGAATTATATTGCGCTATGTTTCGAGACTATCTAGATACCTTCAATCCTAGAAATTCTCGAAAGTCGTCCATGCTTGTCTTATCTCACCATTTGAAAAGGGGGACCCTGGACGTGATGAGGTCAGTGCAAACGCATTAGTGGTGGACTAGTGATATGCACAGTTTTTAAGACCTTTTTAAATATACTTGTCTGATATGAAAGGCACGTTTTTTTTAAAAAAAAATTAATATATAATATAATCTTAATTAATATATAAATTGATTTTAAAATATCATTTAATTTCAAATAAAAAATATTAGAAGATAAGCTATCACGAGCTGCAACTTTTGCCAGGTTCTGAACTCTAGGTGAAATGCGATAAAAACAATGTAACCTAGACTAAAAATGTTTTTTTTTTAAATTATTTTTTATGTTTTTAAATCATTATATTAATATTAAATATTATTAAAAAATATTTTTTAAAAATTAAAAATACTTTAAAAATTGAGGCGTAATTTCTGACATGGAAAATGTGAGGGCCATGGACTCATCTTACAACATAAGTCCAACAATGAAAGTTGCCAAGTATGAATTTCACTAAATCCTTGTTGCGTGATACGTAGTATTTCAGATATTTTTTCAAAATAATAATAATAATGAATGTGAAATCATACTGTGCAACATATTTTTAAAATATTAAAAAAATAATATATTAAGTTTGTAAAAAAAAGTGAAATATCTGATTGATATGAAATAACTCTAATCAATTTTTAAAATTTATTATCACTATAACAACTTTGTAGAAAATAAATTAAAATTTATCCAATTCCATCCAATAAAATATTTAATATTAAAAGTTAAAAAATCAATTTAAATTTTTTAATAAATCTAGATAAACATGTTAAATCCATGAGATAAGTCATAAAAATAAAATTAAGAACACTAATTCTTAAACCCATTGTGAACTAATGAAAATTGAAAAAGAAAAATTAATAAAAATCAATTAAAAAAATAATTCAAGTTAATTTATTAAATTCACAATTTAAATCAAATGATCAAAATAACTTTATAAAATATATTTTCATTTTTTTTAAGTTAAGTGAATCCACGGCACAGTCTAAAAAAAATAATTTTATTGGTATATAATTTTTTTTTTTAAAAATTCTTTGATTCTATTTAAATGAAGTTTTTTCTTAAAAAAATAAATAAAGCAAAGCCCTTTAAAAAGAAGTTCGGGAGTCTGGCCTGATGGACACCAATAACCATATATAGCTGTGCAAACCAACCGTCCAGTCTAGCATGTTGATTCAGAAAACTGAAATTTAGAATCTGATTCAGACAGGTTTTCTAGTTTAAATTATACAAGACAAGACTGCACTTTTATAGAGGATTTTTCTAAGTTTTCGCCAGTAGTCCCCACGAGGAGGCCAAGCAAGGTTTGTAAAGCACTCTTCAGCTATTGAAGGGGACGAGTCGGAAAGAGCTCGACGGGAACCGAAGGGGAGCAAGATTGCAGGGCCATGTTGGCAAGCAAATTTGGACAAGAGTCCAGTAAATTGACTTCAAATGGAGGTAGAGATGGCCGGTAACTGTTGGCGAAGGGAATGGACTAGGTGGGAGAGGTAGATTTCGGAACGAGGACAAAAAACTGAGTTAGCAAATTCTCGGCAAAATTGTGTTGTTAGCCGGTGCAGGAGTTTGAAATGTTTATCGTGTTGGTTTGAGATATTGGGGATGTTTGAGGGAATGTCAAAATTATTTTTTAAAATATTTTTTATTTTTTAAATTTTATTTTTAATATCAAAACATTAAAATATTCTAAAAATACTAATTTAAAACAAAAAAAAATTATATTTCAATAAAAAGTAGGTTATCTCAGCATAATCAAGATAGATATGATAGAATAATTCAAAGTTAGAAATTTCAAACACGTGGAATGATAGAGAAAAGGTCTACTCGAGAATTTTCTTTTCATAGAGGCGTGTCGTTCGTTTCCAGGGCTGCTATCATATTAAAGCAACTTTAATGCTGGTTAAAATTGCAGGCAGTTTAATTTAGCACAATCC
Organism: Populus nigra; assembly: GCF_951802175.1. Taxonomy (NCBI): domain Eukaryota; kingdom Viridiplantae; phylum Streptophyta; class Magnoliopsida; order Malpighiales; family Salicaceae; genus Populus; species Populus nigra. The sequence goes on along the minus strand of NC_084853.1, from coordinate 47,792,646 downwards.
AATTTGATCATGTTGTTCTATTCCTCCTGCACCTATTTACAAATTATTATTATTATTATTATTATTAAGAGAGTTTACAATTTTAGCTAGCTATCATTGAAATCCAGTCGCATATCATTTGGATAGAGTTGCTAAAAGCATAGGGTATAGACACTGATTTTTCTAGATAATAACCATATAATATAGTAAAGGTGTCAAAAAATAACTTTGCATGTAGACGACTTTAAACCCAGCCTGCTTTGGTAAAGCAAGGAGACACAAGAGGTAGAGTCACGCCACCACGTTGTAATAGCAAAAAAAAAAAAAAAGAAATGGTCGGCTGAGAGTGATCCCTTTCTATGGCAGATTATTGTTTTTCCCACCCTTTAAAGCATCCACAACATAACATTATCCCCGGCTCTAATGGTATGGGCGTCAATTATTGTTCTTATGAACAGTGTTTCTTCTTGCCTTTTTTTTAATATATATATATAGATCCGAATTTTATTGGGTTAGTTCCACCTTTATGAGCAAGATTACGGGTTTTTGTAAGATTAGCTTTAGTGAATTTTAGTATTTTAAAAAATTATTTTTTAATTTTATAATTAAAAATTGAGTGGGTTGGGGTTTTAAACTTCTTCTTCTTGTTTATTTTTATGGGGTTATTTTGATCTTGTATTTCAAGTTATGAGATTAGACAGTTAACCCGTCTTAACTCAGTTTTTTTTTATCCTTCAACATTATGTTAATTTAAGAATTTAATTTTATAATTTTATTCAATTTGGTTTCTATACTTTTATCTTGGTCTTATGATTAGTTTACAGATTTGAGAGGCTCACTCAAGTATACTAATGTAATTTTTTTTATTTTTTTTAAATTTTATTTTTTTATTTTTTTCTTCACCATTTAATTTACTAGAAATTAAACTTCATGTATCTTTTTTTCACATTGATTTCTATAGGGTTATTTTATTCTTGTTTTTTTAAAAATTTTAAATTTTATCATTCAATTCTATATTTTATTATTTTAAAATTGAATGTTATTATTTATTTTGATTTATTTTTTATAGGGTTATTGATAGTTAATTTAAACTGACACAATTCAATTTAATATATTAATTTTTTTATATTTAAAAAATAATTCCCAGCATACCATAGTCTCGTTGTTGAAAAAATGTATCATTAAGAAAAAATTAAAACTGCTTAGTGTTTCACTGTGCAAGTCCAGTGAAACGCTAAGCAGTCCTCTCCTTTTTTTTGTTTTTTTTTCCCATTTTTTTGTTTCTATTTTTTATTTTTTTTGTTTTTATTTTTTTTTGCTTTTCTATTGCCTTTATGGTTTTTTTTTTTTTGCTTTTTTCTTTGTGTATTTTTTTTTAATGAATTTTTTTTGTTTAATTTAGTTTGTTAATGTTACTTTTTTTATTTAGTTATCAAATTTTCATAACACGGATCCCGGGTTTGACGGGTTAACCTGATTTGACGAGTTTACCGAAATTTTTTTTGGTTTTTTTTCCATATACTCGTTGATCCGTTTTTGGTTTTTTTTTTAAGTTGTCTTATTTTTTTAGCTGTTTTTTATGCCTTTCGGGATTTTTTTTTGCTTCTTTCTTTATTTTTTTTCTTCTAACAAAAGTTTTTTGCTTAATTTGGTTTATTAATGTTAAATTTTTTTTATTTAGTTATCAAACTTTCATGACACGTTTTCCGGATTTAACGGGTTAACCTGATTTGACAAGTTAACCTAGAAATATATTTTTTTTGCTTTTTTTATTTTTAATTAATTTTTTTCATTTAGTTTAGTTTGTTAATGTTAAATTTCTTTCTATTTGGTTATCAGACTTTCATGACACATATCTCGAGTTTCATGGGTGAACACAGTTAATTCTGGGTTGACCCGTCAATTATTTTTTTGTTTTTTATTTTCATAATTTTTTTTTGATTAATTTAGTTTGTTAATGTTAAATTTTTTTTATTTAGTTATCAGACTTTCATGACACAGATCCTAGGTTTAACGGGTTAATATGGTTTGACGAGTTAACCTGGATTTTTTTAAATTTTTTTTGATTAATTTTTTTTGTTTAGTTTAGTTTGTTAATGTTCACTTTTTTTTATTTAGTTACCAGACATTCATGACACGGATTCCGGGTTTAACGGGTTAACCTGGTTTGACGAGTTAACCTGAATTTTTTTTTTTGCTTTTTAATTTTTTTTCGTTTAGTTTAATTTGTTAATGTTAAATTTCTTTCTATTTAGTTTTTTTTTCTTCTTAGAGGTTTTTTTTTCTTTTATTTTTTCTTTCTAATTAATTTTATTTAATTGATTTAGTTTATTAATATTAAATTTTTTTCTAGGTAGTTCTCGGCTGATGCCTTTAGTTTTTCTTTTCGTTTTTTTGTTATTTTTATGCATTTGACTGTGGACTACACAGTGCAGTCCACAGTAAAAAGGCTCATCCTTTTGTTTTTTTTAATTAATTTTTTTTGTTTAATTTAATTGTTAATGTTAATTTTTTTTCTATTTAGTTATCAAACTTTCATGACAAGGATTCCGGGTTTGACAGGTTAACCTGGTTTGACGAGTTAGCCCAATTAATTCTGGGTTAACCCATTAGTTTGTTTTTTTTTCTTTTTAATTATCAAACTTTCACGATGCGAATTCAAGGTATGACGGGTTAACCTGGTTTGAAGAGTTAACCCAGTTAATTCATATTTTTTTTCGTTTTCTTCATTAGTTTTTATTTTCCTGTTGGTTTTTTTTCTTTATTTTTTTTAACTAATCTATTTAATTATCACACATTTATGACATGACCTTGCAGCTAGACCCACGTCGAATGCTGTTGGGTCTGGTATTGCAGTCAAACCCATTTAAATTTAGGCCATGCAAGTTTAATGTTATTATTAATATTATAAATACTACTCTTGGATTAGGCATTGCAACTAAACCTAAGACTCTTGGGTATAACTTTGAAAAAAACCTAATACTTTTAGATCTTAGCTTTTTATGAAATGTAAAACATAATTGGCCCGCGGCATCGCGCGAGGCATGGAACTAGTTTAATCTAATATGTGTCAAATCTTGCATTATTGCTGAATGCTTTTTTTTTTTAATCTTAAGAAACACGTATCAATACTTCATTATTTTTTTTGTTTGAAAAAAATAATATTGCACGCATAACAAATGCGAGTAAATTTCCCCTTTTTTTATTTTTTATATGTTGTACAGTTAAAAAAAATAAAAAAAAGGTGTTGTTGATGCAGCGTACGGTCAAGCCACCTAGTAAATTAAACAAGCACTTGAGGGTCTAGTTGCTGTGGTCAATCGTGTGATTTGTTCCGCCCCCGTCCCGGGTTCGACCCTCTATGTGCACGCCTGTTACCCCCGCGGTGCCTTACCTGGTCCTGGGCTTGCAGGATGTCCAGTGGACCTTGGAGAATAGTCGTGGTGCGCGCAAGCTGGCCCGGACACTACACGTAAATCAAAAAAAAAAAAAAACGAAAACAAATCCACAGGAAGCCATCACGAGCCACGAATTTTGCCAGGGTTGAACTCTAGGTAGAATGCGTTGAATCCAAGGGCCACCTAAGCTAAGAAACAAGACTTTAAGTTACCGAAAGAAGCTGGCAAGTACTTTTCAGACATGGAAAAGAGACAGAGAATATGGTAAAAGATTCAGTTTTTCATTTTTTGACCCTGTAGGTTTCTTCGTGTAAGTTTTTCAACTCTATTTTTATCACGTTTTAGTCATGATTATAAAATAAAATTAAAAGTAATACAGTACGTCCCTTATATAGTCCTATTTATTTATTGTAAAGTAATTTTTTTAGAAATAAATTTTAAAAAAATAAATTCCAGAAAAATAAATTATTTTATGATGTTTGGTCGTATAATGAAAAATAAGTTGGAAAACACTTTCCAGTATTTGATTATGTCATGGAAAATGAGCTGGATAATAACTTATTAATATTTTTTTTCTCGAGTTTATTAAAATAATGAGGAACAAATCTTACAAATTAAAAATTTGAATGAGAATGAAATTGAAAAAAATATAATTTCATAAATCATCTCAAATAAAATAAATAATAATCAAAATAATGGAGATCAAATCTAAAAAAAATAAAAAAAAGATAAAGAAATTAAAATAATAATAATTAACATTTCATAAATTATTTCAAATAAAATAAGTAACAATAAAAAGAATGAGGACAAAATTTGATATATTAAAAAATTCAATAAGAGAAATAATAAGAGAAAAACAAATAACAATTATAAAAATAAGGACCAAAGTTAATATAAAAATTAAATTTTAAGAGATGAAATTAAAAAATAAATATTCAAAACAAAATATATATAGTAATTAAAAGTTTGAGGATCAAATTTGATATAATCAGTAAATAATATAACATTTCTAAATTTCTCACAACTTCTGGAAAGTGTTTTCCGTCCAAAATTTTCAGGAAAATACTTTCCTGAAAACCAAGTCAAATTTTTCTTTGAATGAAAAGTGTTTTTTGTTAACCAACTTTTTTAATAACAAACAAACATAAAAAATAATTTTTTTAAAAATAAATTCTGAAAAACAAACATGATTATAATAACTATGTTGACGTTCTGGACTTAATAACTATAATTGCAACTAGTTACGACTGGTTTGTCTCCCTCATCTTGAATGAAGCCCAAACGTGTAGGGTGATAGAACTGTCCTGTGAAAGCAGAACCTTGGCGTGGACTTGCAATCTCAAGCAAGGCCCGGACAAAAAGCGAAGAAGACAAATGAGGGCCTCACTTCAAAACTAGGCTTATATTGTTTGGTCACATTACAAATTCTCCCAACACACCAATTTCCTAATGTCCTGCCAAGGCTACATCCTTGCACAAATGTGCAGATTGATTGTCATACAAACGGTAGCATATAAATGGAGGTGGGACATGTTAGAGTAATTCAGATCAAATATAAAAAAAGGCTAAAATTCTTAATGATATATTTATTATAAGTGCTTAAGTTAACCTAAATACAAATGAATTATATATAGGTTAAACTGAAAATATTATTCTACCCTTTATAAATAAAACTAGATAAATATTACTTAACAGCTCCCTTCAAACTCACAATGCGGCATCTACAAGCTTCGAGAGTTTGCCAACTAGAAAACAAAAACGAGATATGAAATGCGTCTTGATAAAGAAATTTGCAATCTGCAAGGAAGAATGAACAAAAGACAAAGTAATGGTGTTATGCTTGAGATGATGACGAGTAAAATGACAATCGATCTCAATGTGCTTAGTTCGCTCATAAAAACCGAGTTGTGAGAAATCTGAATAGAACTCTGGTTGTCACAATTCATAGGAGCAGGATGAGAAAAGAAAACTCTCATATCAGCAAGTAACCAACGTAACCAAACAATCTTTTTAGTAGTAGATGCCATGACAGAAGCTGAAGGAAAGTCGAAATACCAGATTTTGCAGAAGCGGAAGACAAAATATCACTCCAAATTTTTTTATTTTTCTTGCAGAAACTTAATTCAAATACCAAATTGCAGAAACTGAAGAGAAGACGAAATACCAAAACAATTGCAGAGACATAACAGAAATACCAAATTGCAGAAGCTAATAACAAATTGCAGAAGCTGAAGGACAGTCCAAATACTAGATTTTGCAGAAGCGGAAGACAAAATATCACTCCAATTTTTATTTTTTTTGCAGAAACTTAACTCAAATACCAAATTGCAGAAACTGAAGAGAAGACGAAATACCAAAATAATTGCAGAGGCAGAACAAAAATACCAAATTGCAGAAGCTGAAGAGAAGACGAAATACCAAAACAATTGCAGAGGCAGAACAGAAATACCAAATTACAGAAGCTGAAGAATCTAAAATAAAGTTTCAGATATTAATTCTTTAGCCGCAAGCACAAAACTTGATCTTCATCCTCCATCTTTTAATAGGTCAAACAACCTATGTCTGATGTTTTGAAAAATGAATATGAAGTTAAGCTTCAAAGGAATATTGCATTGAGCGTGCTGAAACATCCTACAGGGAATGAAGTGGATGATGATAACGATTTTGATACGAGCAGTGGCTCTGACATTGGTGAACATGATTTCTATAAGGGCAGTGAGTTCCATAAAATTAACAAGCCAAGGGTTCGATCAACTAGGCTATAATACCATGTTAAAGTAATTCAGATCAAACATAAAAGGAGGCTAGAATTCTCAATGATATATGTATTATGAGTGCTTAAGTTAACTTAAATACAAAGAAATTCTATATAGGTTAAACTGAAAATATTATTTTATCCTTAATAAATAAAATTAGATAAATATTACTTAACGGGATATATATATATATGATAAGTGACTGTTATTCTTTCGATTAGAAGTGAAATGGAAGGCAGCCATTTTTTCTTTCACCATCAATTCTCCGTGGTGTATTATTGTTGTCTATCAAGACTCACATGGCAATAAATAGCAGTGGTTATGCGGGTCGGATAACCTACGGGTAGAGCCATGTCATGACGCCAACCACTACCAGGAGTCATGGAAAAATACATAGTTCATATTTGAGAAAGATGCCTTAGCATGTCTGGGCGTGGCCTACATATAACTTTCAGTGGTTTTGCCTTCGGAACGGTGAACCCGGACGCCTCAGTCATGTCCACCATTTTATCATCAATTTTCTGCCACTCGAAACATTGAAGGAGCGAGCCCAATGCTAATCCCATCACTCTCAGGGCCATGCCTTCTCCAGGACAGCTTCTCCTTCCATACCCAAAAGGCATCAACTTAAACCCATCTCTAGCCACCTCTGGATTGTCAAACCTCTCAGGTCTGAAATTTGCTGGGTCTGGCCAGATTTTAGGGTCATTTTGAATGGCCCACGCATTTACAAACAGCATCGTGCCACGTGGAATGCGGAATCCTCCAACCAGGCATTCTTCTGATGACTCATGAGGTACTAGCAACGGAGCTGCCGGGTACATCCGTAACGTTTCGTTGAGGATGCTGTGGAGGTAGGGAAGTTGGGCAAGATCAGCTTCATCCATCAAACGATCATGCCCAATCCGCTCGTCGATTTCTCTTTTAGCCTTCTCGAGGACTTCGGGATTGTTAAGCAAAAGTGACAGTGCCCATTCCATTGTAGCAGATGAAGTGTGTGTTCCTGCCAATAAGATCACCTACACACCAAACCAAAATATGGTAATTCCATAGATGATGCAAGCAGTGAAGATATGTTATTCTAGGTGGTGTCACTTGACACGGAAACAATTTCTAGCAGTGGAGGTATCTTACTGCTTGTAGAAATATCAAATAAAGATGATGCAAACCAAATCACCAGAGTGATCTCCCACACCCTTGTCAATTCAATACACCTTGGTTGCGTCTATGACTTGACTATTCGGATTCATAAAGTCTGCAATTGTGCATAGCCAGTTTCTTGACAAAAGCAAGATCCAAAGACAAAATATGTCACTTCTTCCCCGCAAAGTACTGGCGTCCCATACTATTTTACTTAATTCCATATCTATATAATTGGTGATAACTAAGATTTCATCCACTTAACATAAAAGAACAGTCTGCATATATTATGATATCGCAACTCCATTGATCATAAGAGTCAGTAAATCAAGAAACATGATTAAAGTTCTTACCACCACAAGCCCTTTGATGATATCGTCCGTGTAATACTCAGGTTCAGTTTCTTGCAGGGACAGCAGAACCTGAATCAAATTCCTTTTCTTTTCACCACAGCAATCACCCTCTAGTATTTTTCTCCGTTGCTCTTCTATCAAACACTGCAAGAAGCTATCCCTCTTTAGATTGCATTCTATCAATCTCTTCTCCATCTTTTTTGATTTAATCCACGGTATATAGTCTCCTATAATGGTTTTGCCACCTAGCAAGAAGCTTTCAGCATGAATTGCACGAAACCTTTTGGCTTCTTCCACATCAGAAACATTCTCTCCATAATATCTCTTTCCAGCTATCATCCGCATCACGATGTTCAGTGTCAGTTCGAAGAAAACTGTCCTCATATCTACGAACTGGTTCTGATTACGGAAGAGAACACAAACCATTGACTTCACCTCCTCCAGACGTATGGAAGAAAGCATTTGGAGGCGGTATGCAGACAAGACTTCAATAGAGACGATCTTCCTAAGGTTTCGCCAGTGGTCGCCATAGGGAGCCCAAACAAGGCTTGTGCTGTTGTAGGCGAGGTGCTTTGCAATGAGCAAGCGTGGGCGGTTTGCAAAGACAACATCATTTTTGGTAAAGCATTCTTCAGCTATCGAAGGGGATGAGACAACAAGTAGTCGACGAGATCCGAGTTGGAGCAAGATTACGGGGCCATGTTTATCGGAGATTTTTGATAGTGTCCTGTAAAGTGGCTTCTTCAGTAGGTAGAGATGGCCAATGATTGGTAGTGAAGGGAGTGGACTAGGTGGGAAGTTTCTTATCCTGTTGAGGAAGTGAGTAGATATGATATACAAGGCTAAAAACACCGGAACGTAGAGAAACAAGGTTGCCATGGATTTGTTAATGGCCACGGTCCTTGTTTTTGAGGAAGGTGTATTACTTCTATGTGTCTTGATGAGGCTATCTATATATGAATTACATGGTAACAGTGGTCAGCGTTTCTTATTGTGTTTGAAAACGATTCTTAATAAAATTAAAATTTTATTTTGTTTTAAATTGATTTATTTTTGATTTGTTTTATAGTATTGATGTTAAAAATAATTTTTAAAAAATAAAAAAAATATTATTTTAATGTATTTTAAAATGAAAAGCATTTTTAAAAACAATTATTATCATACCTTTAAATATATTTTTAAATTTTTAAAAAAATTATATTTTTTTGGAATTATATTAAATTAATATTTTTTTATAATTTTATTGTATTAATATTAAAAATAAAAAAAATAAATTTAAAAATATTTTAATATATTTTTAATAAACAAAGAAAGTCGTGTCTGCTTGTCTTATCTCATCGATTAAGAAAAGATAGTGCTATGGACGTCATGAGGTCAGTGCAAACGCATTAGTACATGCAAAGTTATTGCCGGTCACTGTCCAAGTTTCAGATTACAAATTCTGTGAATTGAAACAATTAATCCAAAGCTTTGAAGATTTTTTTTAATATTAAATCAACACCATTAAATATTTTTTTATAAAAAAATAGTTTTAATTGTTTCTATCAAATTATAAATTAGCTTATTAGTCGGCGCTCCATCTAATCTCATACCAGATCTTTTAAAATATATATAAAAAATAATGTTACAAGCATGAAGAATTTTTTTTGTTGACAGTATTATTAAAATTAGTTAAGCAGGTGAATCTTAAAAACTTCTGCTATTTTTATAACTTAAGTTTTTAATTAAATCATATAAAAGCACTTAAATCAATCGATTTTATAAGTCCAAATATAACATCAATAATCGATCAAAATATGGTCTAGTTTTACAAAAACACAAGATAACAACTTTTTTTAAAAAAATTAAAACAATGATAGATTGGATCGACTCTGATCCATTTGTAACCCTGGTCATAGACTCTATTAGCTTGTAAAGTCTATTTTCAACTAATTTAATATTAAATGATAAAATAAAAAATAAATTAAAAACAATCAAAAGCCCAAAAAATATTTGTCAACGGGTAAACTTGTCAAATTTATAAACCGGGTAACTTGGGTTAGTATCTCAAACTTGTGAATCGGGTTACGAATCACACTGGAACTATAAGTTGTTTTTTTAAGACTATTTTTTATGTAAATAAATGATAAAAAAAATGAATCAAACATTAGCCTACTACCGAGATTTTTTTTTAAGGCCGCTATAACTTTACAAAAAATGAAATAGAACTAATTATAAAGTTGAATTCTCAATAAATCCAATATCCAAAGATAAATTAGAAAAGGAATAACTAAAAAAGACTCCCAAAACTCGTTTGTTAGGTCAACCATCCAAAGCTATGAACAAGTTCATGAACTTTATAATTTTTAATAAAATGGTTTTTCTCGTAAACTATTTTTTTTAAAAAAAAACACTATACAAGGAAACAATAGATAATAAAAAAAGAGTCAGGTTCAATTAAAAAAAACACCGTATTAAATTTGTAAACTAGAACAACCTAGATTACCTTGGTAAAATCACAAACCACGTTGCCCTGTAAAGATGAAAAATAAAATGAATAAATTAGGAAGTCAAATTCTTAACCAGGAAGAAATCAACAAAAAAAATGAAAAAAAATAATAAAAAAAATTATGAATTACCATTGTAATTTACGATGTAATGGGTGTAAGCGAACAATAATTTCCCTACACCCTTTAATTTTTTTATTAATTGACATATTTAGTCGATGATGTCATACTAAGTCAACTCATATCCTTATTCAAACTACAAGTCAAGTTAGTAGATCAACGAGTTGACTTGTTAAATCAAAAAATTAATGAAACGTATCCTTATATTATTTCGAGATAATTTTTAAGTTATTTTCATAGGTAATTTTATTTTGAAGTGATTTAATTCTTTCTTTGTACTGTACTAGAAATTTTAAATAAGAATGTAATTCAATAATATATTTTCTCACACCAGTAGAATTCTTATTCCAGTAATCACAAAAGAAAAAAAACTTGCAGAGACTTTACATAATTCTTTGTCTAGATGGGACAAAATTTGATAAATAGAAAATGTAAATACATTTTAAAAGTTATTATTTTTATTTTTAAAAATTTAAGTTATTTTTTAGACTTGTATTTAGAGAAAATCATTAAAATTTCTCAAATATACTTAGTGGATGTCATGGGGGCGCGAGTGCCACGACGTCATCTGGCGACGACGGAGGCTACTTTTCATGCCTCCTGATGAGGGGTGTTGTGTGTTGGAAAATTTTTTTGATTTAATCATAAAATTATGATTAATGTTTTAGGAGTCGCCACCTAATATTATGATCACTAGGAATCTATGGTCTGCAAGAGTCTGAATAAGGGACTGGTTGTGCAAGGGGAAGACACATCACATCCAGTGCACCTTACCTAAGGCAAGCTGCATTGTTGTTTGATTGATTTTTCTAAGTTGGGTCCTATTTGTTGGTCTTTTATAAAGCTCAAGGTAGATCTATCTTCATGAGAGAGTCTCTACCTTATCGGCTTAAATTCTAACGGTTCTAAAGTCTTAATTTTAGCATCGCATTTATTTAAACCTTGTATCTTTAATACACGAGGGTGTATTTTATCGTGTAATTTTACACCCCACAAATATTAAAGTCCACATCTGAATCCTAGAAAAAAAATTGGGAAAAGATTTTTGATATTTTGATCAAATACTAATGGATGATCATAAACTAGTTATGATATCCATTTTTTTTATTTTCAAAACATGAAAATGATGCAATCTTTTAATGAAAACATGCTTGGAAAATTTTTAGAATTTGATTGTATGAAAACAAAATATATTTTTTTTGTTTTTTTGAAAAGGGAAATTGATTTAAAAGTTTTTGAGATTTGTTTTTGAAAATGTTTTGATTTTTTTTTGAAATATTTCAGAGAAAATCAGATATTTTAATACCAGATTTGTATTTTACAATGTAAATATACAACCCGATATTATGAAAAATTGGTAGAAAAATATTTGAAAAAATCACAATTTTTTTAAAATGATTTTTGAGTATTTTTTTTGTTTTTTTTAAAGAAATATATAATATTATATTATATATATTAAATAAATATTATTAAAACATATGGGCTGACCCGATCTCGTCCTAGAATATTTTCCTTTTTAATTTTTTGGGCTGGCTGGACCCAGCCCCGACATTTGGGCTGGGCCACCACTGGCCTGGCCTAGATGCAATGTTAATTATTTGCAGAACGTGAACAATGGTTCACATTTTGCACGCAACCGAAATGGCTGCAGAAAATGGAGGTTGGCGAAAGAGTGGCTCACTCGAAGCAGGAGTCTCGGGCGTGATCAAGAGGCTTAGTTAATGATCTCTGGGAGGAGCGGTGACCGGAGTCATCCACGAGGAGAAGATGAAGACTTCTGCAAAAGTGAGAGAGAGGAAGAAACGATGGTTGTTTCAGGCATGGAGGTGGTCAGCTTGTGGTTGGGATAGCTACCTGTGGTGAAGCAAGTGGTGGAGAAGCTAGTGGTGGCTGGAACGATAGAGAGAGAGAGAGAGGGAGAGAAAAACTACAGAAACAAGGGCAATGAGGCTGGTTTTTGGCCAATTTTGGACCCAAATGTTTCCTCTTTTACACCATGAAATGCAACCCTATTTATAGGAGGTGGAAGATGGACATTTTTGTCTTTAATGATGCCAAATTGTGGCCTTTGGTTTGGTTGGTAAGCATCCTAACCGTTGGTTTAAAGCGCGCACCTCGAACTACCAAATTTGACAGTTCAAGGCTGCCCGAGTTGTCTACTTCAGGTCAGTCATCGATGCAGTTTTCATGTTAATAGGCCTGAATGGATAATATTCGGGGATATAGGAATTTTAGATGGCCATTTTGGTGCTTACGTTGTCAATTTTGAGGGACATACGAGGCATTAAATGCACTTGCAACACTGCTACCCGGGCAGCGTTCGTAGGGAAGATGATGAACAGTGACCAGGCGACACCAGGCGACGCGTTGCCTAGTCTTTTTTTTTTATTCACAAACGGCACCGTTTTGGGTTAAATAAAGGAGTTTTGACTGATTTTCAATTTAGTCCTCCTGCAAAATTGTTTCAATGGTACCCCTAATTAAACCTAAACCTTTGATTTTGTGCAATTTAGCCGTTGCAGAAACTTCAATTGGAACCCCAAGCTTGCGCGCCTTTTACTGTGTAGTCCTTGGTCTCGGATTTATGCAATTCACCCATAATTGACCATTAAACTTTCAATTTCTTCAATTTGACCCTAGGATTTTGCAATTAAACCCCTATAGTTTGGTGCCTTTTACAGAATGGTCCTTGGCTGTGAATTTTATCAATTTAACCCCTAATTGATCTTAAAACTTTAATTTTCTTGCAATTTGGAACCTAATTTCAATCAATTAACTTGGTAAAAATTAAATTTGGTCTCTAAAAATTCAAATCTTCTCAATTAAACCCAAATTAGGCTCTCAAACTTAATTTTCACCAATTAAGCCCCAAATAAAATTAATTTGACCCATTTAAAGTATAATTAAGTCTTTGCACTTAATTAAATCCTTCAATTGGATCCAAATTAATTTTCAAACATAATTAAAATTCAATTTGGCCGATGATTAAATCAAATTGTTCTATTAAAAATTTAATTATGTCCTTGAAATTAATTTTTATGCAAATTCGTCAAATAATCATTTAATTTGACCTTCAATTTATATTATTTTTTCTATTTTTGGGCATAATGGGGAACAATTAGGCCTTAAATTTCTCAAAAAATTGCAGCTTGATTTCCCGGCCTGCTTTCTCTACGTTACCAGCCTTTATTATTATTATTTTTATTTTTATTTTGAAATTTTTTTGATATTTTGGGAATAACCTAGAATTGGGTTATGACAGCGGATATGAAAAGTATATTTTTAAATTGTTTTAAATAAATAATTTAACCTCAATTTATATAAAATCAATATATAAATTCATTCACAAATATTATTTACTATCGAGTAAAAAACAGTCAACGAAATGCGAGCTGCGACTCTTGCCTTATTGAACTTTAAGTTTGTTTGGAATTATGATTGCGGTTGTAGTTTAAAGTGGTTTTTGCTTAGAAATGTATTAAAATAATATTTGTTGTATTATTTAAAAATTAATTTTGAAATCAGTACATCAAAACAATCAAAAAATATATAAAAACTAATTTTCAACAAAAATAAAATTTAAATTTTTTAAAATATAGATTAGCCAATGTTTCCTAATAAGTTTGAAGGTGGAATGTATTGAAAATGAAGGCAGGTATTTGAAAGAATTGAGGAGTTATTTTTTAAAAATATTTTTTTATTTAAAAATATATTAAAATAATATATATTTTTATTTTTTAAAATTATATTTAATTTCGACACATCAAAACAATATAAAAATATAAAAAAATTATTTCTAAACAAAAAAAATCAAATTTCTTATAAATTTAAAATTGTTTATAAAACAAGACTTTAAATTACGGAAAGCAGTTGGGACGTAATTTTCAGACATGGAAAATGTGAAAAGGACATGGATTAATCTTACAAGTTAAGTACAACGTTGAAAGCTGCCAAATATACATGAATTTCATCATTTCATCATCAGAAAACGGAGACGAAGACCTGGTTAATTTCAATTTATTTGAATTTTTCACCTTTAAAACTCTCCATTAAAATTATTTATCAGTTAATCTAAATTTTTAGTAGGTTTAATCGAGTTTTTTTAATTTTAATTTTTTTAATATAGATAAATTCAAGCTTTGAATTAACTGATTTTCATGTCGGCATAGCGATGGAATCTAGTCTTGGTTTTATAACCATGTACGTTAAATTTTTTTTAAAAAAAACAAGACAAATTCAACTAGTGAATAACTACAGTTGGAAAGGCAAGGTTTCCCTCCTTTTTTTTAATCATAAATTAAAGACAGATAAATTTTAATTCTGTAAATTTTCTAGGTGGGCCTTTTCTACGTATATTTTATTGAAAAGGAAGGGCACTCAAGAACAGCTATACGGCTACAGAAAGGCAGAAGCATCGCAGAAAGGCATGTCAGTGTCGCCATTCTCCACAAGTCTCGACATACTAGAGCAGGTGCTATCAGCTCCCTATCTGCTAGATTAGCAAAATTCATTTGTCCAAAATAACAAGACAAATTCAATTAATAAACAACTATCGTACACCAGGGCCTGTAGCCCAGCGGGGAGAGGCAAGATTTTCTTGTTTTTATCACTTAGAATTTGAATTTTAGTATGTATACCTGTTATTTTTATGATGTTTTATTAGGTTTATAAGATATTTAATGAATTTAAAAATTAATTGTGGTGTGTATAAGTTAGCTCAGACATCCCGCATTACTAAAAAAATAAAATAAATAAAAATAAAAATAAACAACTATGGTAGCAAAGAGACTGTCAACAAACGACAGGAGCAAAGGTTCCCCTACTCTCTTTCATGTATAATAAAAAACTTAACCCCAGTTCGGTAATGCCCGTCCAAACCGACCAAAATTTAAAGATTTTTTTATCTAAACAAATATATATTTTTTTGAATATTTTAATCTATCAATGTTAAAAATAAAATTTTCAAAATAATATATATATATATATTTTTAATATATTTATAAAAAAAACTTCCAAAAATAATTATTATCATACATGAATTAAAAGAAATTTAGTACCTTATAATAATGATTGGGCATTTGGTCGATTCGAATCCGCTTCTTACTCTCATGTCCAGTTGTTCATTTCAAGTTTCTCTGCCAGTCTGCTCGGCTTTTAATTACCCTCGAAAAAGTTTATCACCAATTCAACTATGTTTTTAAAAATTCTTAAATTTTTAAATTTTAAATTATTTTTTTGAATTTTTTTTATTTTGATATATTGATATCAAAAATAAATTTTAAAAAATAAAAAAAATATTATTTTCACATAAAAAATGCCTATAACACTCTTAAACATGCTTTTAAATTTTTTGCCTACCACCACGCTGTCCCTTACTGTTTGAGACATTTGGATAATTTTGGATGGTCCAGGAAGAGTGAGATTTCCCAACTTCCAGCTTCCGCCCAAACAGGCTCATTTATGCGGCTGGAAGTCTACTTTGCTACTAGCAAATAAGGGAGCATATAACTACAAGGCCCAACTCAAGAAATTGAAAAACTATATTGGGCCACTGTTTCTCCACAGGCCCATATACAAAATGCATTTATACGCTAGTGAAAATCCCCCCTTTTATACGCGGGCACCATGTAGCGAACTCATTACTAGAAAATATATATATATAAAAAAAACAACAGGAAAAAATATTGTATCATTATTTATTAATAAAAATCATGATAAAAAGACTTGGTAGTGATTTTTGATGGAATACAAAAGGTAAAAAAAAATTTATTCGCAATTCTGTTAAATGACTGACGTGTCAAGTTTATGATAAAATTGAGTTTCCCTCTTTTCCTTTTTCTTTATGTAGCATAAAAAACTAAAAGGCAAACCGTATATCAAGAAAGCATTTGCTTTCAAGAGGGTTTGTCCAGAGGTAAGGGATTAACAAAGACCATTACAGTGTCCTCCATCAGAAATAGGTTCCTGCAAACATTTTTAACTTCTCCACACAATAGATTCCTTCAAATTCGAGAAAGAAGGCTTACCATGGATCATGGATGGACAGAGGCTGCACTTGGCCAATAAAGGCTGAGCCCTGGGCATAGAGAGTCCAATCCCCTCTGTCATGCCCACCATTTCTTCACTAACCCTTTCCCATTCGAAAATGCCTCCAAAGTCAATCCAACCATGCATATGGCTAATCCTTTCTCCGGAAAGCTCCTCCTCCTTAGGTATAGTGAGTGCTTACTGCCATCATGCTTCTGATTATTTCGCAAGTATAAAACTCGGGTTCAGTTTCTTGCAAGGCTAATAGGATGTCGATCGTTGTTTTACGGCTCCCTTGATCTGAAGCCGACTCGTCCTTTACTTCTCTGTGCGCTTCAATCAAGTCTTGCAAGAATTTATCCCTCTTGCTATGCAATAGAGCCAACCTCTTCTCATTGTGATTCATTTCAAACCATTTCAAGACTGGCACAAAATCTCCAGTATTCGTAGCTCCACTTAATTCGAAGGTCTCTGTCACAATTTCTTTGACCTTCCTTGATTCACCTAATTCTGCTGGATTCTCTCCGTGATATCGCTTTCCGGCAATCATCCGCATAATGACATCAAGTGTCAGATAAAAAAAAGTTGACTCGGCATCGTTTGTCATGAATTCACCACCCTTTGAACCTTTATAAAGCCTTTTTTTCTGTGCGCAAGTATATGACAGAACATTTGCAGGCGATTACTTGATAAGATTTCTAGAGCATGTATGCGCCTTAAGTTGCGCCAGTGCTTGCCATATGAGGCCCAAGCAAGGGTGGAATAATCATATCCAAGATGTTTTCCTAGGCCCAACCAGCCTAGGGAGATTTGCAAGAATTATGCCATTAGCACTCCCCTTCAACTGAAGGAGATTACACAAGGATGACAGTACGAGAGCCAAATTTAATAAAATAGAATTGGACCGTATTTGTTGGAAAGATTGGCAAGAGTTTGACGGAGGGGTTTCTTGATGAGATAGAGATGACCAGTGATTGGCAGGGAGAGACCTGGACTCGGTGGAAGGTTCTTGTCGATTTTACGTAGATGTTTTGAGAGGACACGGAACATCAAGAAGAGCAAGAAGTAGTAGTAGAATCTAGAATGAGGTTTCCGTCAAGAAGAGCATTGGTTACGCGGGTCGGATAACATATGGTTAGAGCCATGTCATGATGCCAAACAGGAGTCACAGTGTAGTATATAGTAAAACATTCATGTTTTTAAATATTTTTTTGCTGAGTTTTTTTTTCCTGTTTTTTTTTTCGCTTTTAATGCCTTTTAGGTTTCTTTTTATTGTTTTCTTTGCTTTTTTTAATGAATTTTTTTTTGTATAATTTAATTTGTTAGTGTTAATTTTTTTTATTTAGTTATCAGATTTTTATTACACGGATCCCGGGTTTGACGGGTTAACCTAATTTGATGAGTTAACTCGAAATTTATATTTTTTTGATTTTTTTTTGTTTTTATTAATTTTTTCGTTTAGTTTAGTTTGTTAGTATTGAATTTGTTTCTATTTAACTATCAGACTTTCATAACATGTATCTCGGATTTGACGAGTTGACTTGGTTTTGGACTGCACAGTGCAAAGGCCGAGCTATCCTTTTTTATTATTATTTTTATACCTTTTGGGTTTTTTCTTTGCTTTTTTTTTTGTTTTTTTTTCTTTTAATGAATTTTTTAATTTAATCATCAGACTTTCATGACACGAATCCCGAGTTTGACGAGTTAATCTGATTTGACGAATTAACCTGAAATTTTTTTTTTGTTTGTTTTGTTTTGTTTCATTTGTTAATATTAAATTTATTTTTATGTAATTATCAGACCTTCATGACACGTATCCCGGGTTTGACGGATTAACCTCATTTGATGGATTAACCCAGTTAATTATGGGTTAACCTGTTAATTGTTTTTTCTATTTAGTTATCAAACTTTCATGACGTGAATCCTAGGTTTGACGGGTTAACCTGGTTTGAAGAGTTAATCCAGTTAATTCAGATTTTTTTTCTTTTTCTTCATTCGTTTTTTTCTTCCTATAGGTTTTTTTTTAATTAATTTATTTAATTATCACACTTTTATGACATGATCTTGCAGCCAGACCCACATTTAAGTTTCTTAGGTCTGATGTTGCAGCCAAACTCACTTACACTTGAGTGATGTAAGTTTAATATTATTATTAATAATATAAATATTACTCAATGCTCTTGGATATATATTTGCAGAAAAACCTAACATTCTTAGATTTTAGCCTTTTTTGATATTTTTTGTGCAAGAAAAAAAATTTAACCTGTGCCGTATGACTTTGTTTTTTTTTTCTTTTTTAGCTTTTTATTGTGGACTACATAATACAATCCATAGTGAAAAAATTGATGCCTTTAGTTTCTTTTTTTTTTGGCTTTTTTCTTTGTTTTTTTTATTTTAGTTTCTTAATATTAATTTTTTTCTATTTAATTATCAGACTTTCATGACACGGATTCCAGGTTTGACGGCTTAACCCAGTTGATTCAGATTTTTTTCTTCATTCGTTTTTTTCTTCCTGTAGGTTTTTTCTCTTTATTTTTTCCTTTTTAATTAATTTTTTTAATTTATTTCATTAATATTAAATCTTTTTTCTGTTTAGTTATCACAATTTCATGACACGAATCCCAGGTTTGACAGGTTAACCTGGTTTGGCAAGTTAACCCAATTGGTTCAGATTTTTTTTCTTTTTCTTCATTAGTTTTTTTCTCTTTGTTTTTTTCTTTTTAATTAATTTTTTTTAATCTAGTTCATTAATATTAAAACTTTTTTTTGTTCAGTTATCACAATTTCATGACACGAATCTCAGGTTTGACAGATTAACCTGGTTTGGCGGGTTAACACAGTTGATCCATATTTTTTTTCTTTTTCTTCTTAGTTTTTTTCGTTCAATTTCATCTTTTAATATTATATGGAGTCCACAGTGAAAAGGTTGATATCTTTAGTTTTTTTTTTATATGCACTTCACTGTGGACTGCACAGTGAAGTCCACAGTGAAAATGTTGATGCCTTCTTTTTTTTCTTTTTAATTTAGTTTGTTAATATTAAAATTTTTTCTATTTAGTTATCAGATTTTCATGACACAAATCTCTGGTTTGATGAGTTAACCCAATTAATTTAATTGTTTTTTATTTTTATTCATTTCTTTTTTTCTTCTTTTAGGTTTTTTTTCTTTTTCATTAATATTTTTTTTGTTTAATTTAGTTCATTAATATTAGTTTTTTTTATGACTTTGACTTTGGACTGCACAGTGCAGTCCACATTTAAAAGGCTGATCCCTTTTTTATTTTTGTTTTTTTTCTTTTTAATTAAATTTTTTTGTTTTAATTTGGTTTGTTAATATTAATTTTTTTTATTTAGTTATAAGACTTTCATGACACGAATCTCAGGTTTGACGAGTTTGTCTAGTTAATTCAGATTTTCTTTTTTCTTTTCTTTTTCTTTTTCTTCGTTAGTTTTTTTCTTTGTATAGGTTTTTTCTTTTTTGTTTTTCCTTTTTTAATTTAGTTTTTTGGTATTAAATTTATTTATATTTAGTTATCAAACTTTTATGACACAGATCTCAGGTTTGACAGGTTAACCCAGTTAATTTAGATTTTTTTTTCTTTTTCTTCATTAGTTTTTTTCTTCCTATAGGTTTTTTTCTGTGTTTTTTTCTTTTTCATTAATATTTTTTTTGTTTAATTTAGTTCATTAATGTAAATTTTTTTAATTTAGTTATCATACTCTCATGACATGAATATCAAGTTGGATGGGTTAACACAATTTGACGGGTTAACTCAGTTGATTCAGATTTTTTTTCTTCATTATTGTTTTTTCTTCTAATTTTATTTTTTAATATTGTACTTATAACTAAAAGAAATCAACCTTTCACTGTGGATTGCACTGTGCAAATCCACAGTGAAAGGTAAATACATTTTAGTCATAAGTTTTTTTTAATTAATATTTTTTTATTTAATTGGGTTTATTAATACTAAATTTTTTATCTATTTAGTTATCACACGCTCATGACATAAATCCCAAGTTTAACGGATTAACTTGGTTTGCGGATTAAACCAGTTGATTAATTAATTTTTTTCTTTTTCTTAAGTAGTTTTTTTTCCTAATTTCATCTTTTAATATCGATTTGATTAAGGATTAAAATTTATGATTTGTTTTGTCTACTTTTCATTAGATTATTATGATCTCATGAGGAGATTTTGTTGTGCCCCTCCTTGCAAAGCACTATTCATTGAAATAGTGCTTTGCTTTGTTATTTTTTTCTTTTCCATTAATCTTTTTTTCTGTTAAATTTTATTCCGTAATATTAATTTTTTTTTAATTTTGTTATCACATTTTAAAACTTTTAAGTCTGATGTTACAGTCAAACTCATTTAAACTTGAGTACTGTAAATTTAATATTATTATTATTAATATTATAAATATTAGAGCCAGATCCAAGACCCTTATATATAATTTTATGATCTAAAACTTTTAAATTTTAGTTTAATGTTATTTTTTTATACATCCCGGGCCAAACAGCTTTTAGTTCATATTTGAGAAAGATGCGTAATCATGCTTGGGCGTGCCCTACATATAGCTTCTAGTGGCTGTGCCTTCGGAATGGTGGACCCGGTCGCCTCAGTCATGTCCACCATTTTATCACCAATTTTCTGCCACTCGAAACATTGAAGGAGCGAGCCCAATGCTAATCCCACCACTCTCATGGCCAAGCCTTCTCCAGGACAGCTCCTCCTTCCATACCCGAAAGGCATCAACTTAAACTCGTCTCTTCCCCCCTCTGGGTTGTCGAACCTCTCAGGCCTGAATTTTGTTGGGTCTCGCCAGATTTCAGGGTCATTTTGAATGGCCCACACATTTACGGACAGCATTGTGCCACGTGGAATGCGGAATCCTCCAACCAGGCATTCTTCTGATGACTCATGAGGTACTAGCAACGGAGCTGCCGGGTACATCCGTAACGTTTCGTTGAGGATGCTGCGGAGGTAGGGAAGTTGGGCAAGATCAGCTTCATCCATTAAACGATCATGCCCAATATGCTCGTCGATTTCTCTTTTAGCCTTCTCGAGGACTTCGGGATGGTTAAGCAAAAGTGAAAGTGCCCATTCCATTGTAGCAGATGAAGTGTGTGTTCCTGCCAATAAGATCACCTACACACCAAACCAAAATATGGTAATTCCATAGATGATGCAAGCAGTGAAGATATGTTAGTCTAGGTGGTGTAACTTGACACGGAAACAACTTCTAGCAGTGGAGGTAGAATAAAGACGATGCAAACCAAATCACCAGAGTGATCTCCCACACCCTTGTCAATTCAATACACCTTGGTTGTGTCTATGACTTGACTATTCCGATACATAAAGTTTGCAATTGTGCATAGCCAGTTTATTGTTAAAAGCAAGATCCAAAGACAAAATATGTCACTTCTTCCCCGCAAAGTAGTGGCGTCCCATACTATTTTACTTAATTCCATATCTATATAATTGGTGATAACTAAGATTTCATCCACTTAATATAGAAGAGCAGTGCTTCATTATGATATCGCAACTCCATTGATCATATGAATCAGTAAATCAAGAAACATGATTAAAGTTCTTACCACCACAAGCCCTTTGATGATATCGTCCGTGTAATACTCAGGTTCAGTTTCTTGCAGGGACAGCAGAACCTGAATCAAATTCTTTTTCTTTTCACCACAGCAATCACCCTCCAGTATTTTTCTCCGTTGCTCTTCTATCAAACACTGCAAGAAACTATCCCTCTTTAGATTGCATTCTATCAATCTCTTCTCCATCTCTTTTGATTTAATCCACGGTATATAGTCTCCAATAATGGTTTTGCCACCTAGCAAGAAGCTTTCAGCATGAATTGCACGAAACCTTTTTGCTTCTTCCACATCAGAAACATTCCCTCCATAATATCTCTTTGCAGCTATCATCCGCATCAGGATGTTCAGTGTCAGTTCGAAGAAAACTGTCCTCATATCTACAGACTGGTTCTGATTACGGAAGAGTCCACAAATCATTGACTTCACCTCCTCCAGACGTATGGAAGAAAGCATTTGGAGGCGGTATGCAGACAAGACTTCAATAGAGACGATCTTCCTAAGGTTTCGCCAGTGGTCGCCATAGGGAGCCCAAACAAGGCCTGTGCTGTTGTAGGCGAGGTGTTTTGCAAAGAGCAAGCGTGGGCGGTTAGCAAAGACAACATCATTTTTGGTAAAGCATTCTTCAGCTAGCGAAGGGGATGAGACAACAAGTAGTCGACGAGATCCTTGTTGGAGCAAGATTACGGGGCCATGTTTATTGGAGATTTTTGATAGTGTCCTGTAAAGTGGCTTCTTAAGTAGGTAGAGGTGGCCAATGATTGGTAGTGAAGGGAATGGACTAGGTGGGAAGTTTCTTATCCTGTTGAGGAAGTGAGTAGATATGATATACAAGGCTAAAAACACCGGAAAGTAGAGAAACAAGGTTGCCATGGATTTGTTAATGGCCACTGTCCTTGTTCTTGAGGAAGGTGTATTACTTCTACGTGTCTTGATGAGACTATATATATATGAATCACGTAGTACGTACTAGTAGTCATAGCACTCAGATGTTTTGAAACTGTATTTAAATTCCTTTTAAAAGTGTATTTATTTGAAAATATACTAAATTAATATTTTTTTTATAATTTTATTGGGTTAATATAAAAAAATAAAAAAATAAATATTTTAATATATTTTTAATAAACAAAGAAAGTCGTGCCTGTTGTCTATCTTATCTCATCGATTAAAAAAAATATTATATGGACGTTATGAGGTCAGTGCAAACGCATTATACATGCAAAGATGTTACCGGTTACTGTCCAAGTTTCAGGTTACAAATTCTGTAAAGTGAAACAATTGATCCAAATCTTTGAAGAATTTTTCTTTAATATTAAAATAGCATCATTAAATTTTTTTATAAAAAATGGTTTTTCTTTTATTATAGACTAATTTATTACCCGGCACTCCAATGCATGTTATAGTTATACCAAATCTTTTTAGATGTAAAAAAATTAATGTTAAAAGTATGAAAAAAAATTAATCGTACAATTAAATTTGATTAAACACGTCAATTTTCAAATATTTTGACACAATTATTTATTTAACTCAAATTTATAATTAAATTATACAAAAATTAAACTGATTTAAATCAATTTATTTTATAGATTGAAATACAACATGGATAATCAGTCAAAACATGATTTAGCATAAAAAAACTTAAAATAATTATTTTTAAAAAGATATTTAGATAATAATAAATTTAATCAACTTCCAATCCCTCCAGAATCCAGATTATCAACTCTATTAGTTTTAATAATTTTTTAAAAAATATTTTTTATTTAATTATATAATAAAAATATATATTTATAAAATTTACTACAGAACTAAAAAGAAACACTCATTTAAATTTAAAATTGTTTATAAAACAAGACTTTAAGTTACGGAAAGCAGTTGGGACGTAATTTTCAGACATGGAAAATGTGAAACTTGAAAGTTACCAAATGTACAAGAAATTCATCATTTCATCATCAGAAAATGGAGACGAAGACCAGCTTACTTTCAATTTATTAATTTGAATTATCCACCTTTAAAACTCCCCAGTTTCAACGTGCTAGATTAGCCAAATCCATTATCAATGTTATAAAACTCCATCGGTTTTACCTATAATTTTTTATTAAAAAAATAAAAAAACATGTTATTTTAATAAATAAAAATTACCTTTTAAAAAAAAATTGAAGATTAAGTTTTTATCTGTCTGAAAAAGAATTAATCTAAATCTATAGAGAATTAACTTAGTTTTTTTTTTTAATTTATAAATTCAAGTTAATCTAGGATAAGTTTGAAATTATGATAATAATTACGATTTAAAGTATTTTTTATTTAAAAATACATGGAGATAATATATTTTTATTTTTAAAAAATTATTTTAATATAAATGCATCAAAACAATTAAAAAATTAATTTAAAAAAAATTAAAAAAACATGTTTTATAACTAGCTAGGCCTTCTCTACGTATATTTTATTGACAAGTAAAGGGGCTAAAAAACAGCTATACGGCTATAGAAAGGCGGAAGGATCGCAGAAAAGCATGTCAGTGTCGCCCTTCTCCACAAGTCTCGACTTTCTAAAAATATAGATTTTTTTATTAAATAAAAAATAATTTAAATCTTTATCGGTACTATAATTTCAAATACATTTTTTATATTTCTTGAAAAACTTAACCCTAGTTTGGTAATGGGTCCAATCTGACAAAAATTTAAAAATTTTAATTTAAAATAATTTTTTTATATTTTAATGTATTGATATTAAATATAATTTTTTATTATTATTTGAATATACTAATATAAAAATAAACTTTAAAAAATAATATCCATCCATCATGCTATAAACTTGCTTGATGATTGTGTTCCTGCCACTACGCTGTCCCTTGCTGTTTGAGACATTTGGATAATTTTGTCATGCCCACCATTTCTTCACTAACCCTTTCCCATTCGAAAATGACTCCAAAGTCAATCCAATCATGCATCGGGCTAATCCTTTGTCAGGACAGCTCCTCCTCCTTAGGTATAGTGAGTGCTTACTGTCATCATGCCTCTGATTATTTCGCAAGTATAAAACTCAGGTTCAGTTTCTTGCAAGGCTAATAGGATGTCGATCGTTGTTTAACCGCTCCCTTGATCTGAAGCAGACTCGTCCTTTACTTCTCTGTGCGCTTCAATCAAGTCTTGCAAGAATTTATCCCTCTTGCTATGCAATAGAGCCAACCTCTTCTCATTGTGATTCATTTCAAACCATTTCAAGACTGGCACAAAATCTCCAGTATTCGTAGCTCCACTTAATTCGAAGGTCTCTGTCACAATTTCTTTGACCTTCCTTGATTCACCTAATTCTGCTGGATTCTCTCCGTGATATCGCTTTCCGGCAATCATCCGCATAATGACATCAAGTGTCAGATAAAAAAAAGTTGACTCGGCATCGTTTGTCATGAATTCACCACCCTTTGAACCTTTATAAAGCCTTTTCTGTGCGCAAGTATATGACAGAACATTTGCAGGCGATTACTTGATAAGATTTCTAGAGCAGCTATGCGCCTTAAGCTGCGCCAGTGCTTGCCATATGAGGCCCAAGCAAGGGTGGAATAATCATATCCAAGATGTTTTCCTAGGCCCAACCAGCCTAGGGAGATTTGCAAGAATTATGCCATTAGCACTCCCCTTCAACTGAAGGAGATTACACAAGGATGACAGTACGAGAGCCAAATTTAATAAAATAGAATTGGACCGTATTTGTTGGAAAGATTGGCAAGAGTTTGACGGAGGGGTTTCTTGATGAGATAGAGATGACCAGTGATTGGCAGGGAGAGACCTGGACTCGGTGGAAGGTTCTTGTTGATTTTGCGTAGATGTTTTGAGAGGACACGGAACATCAAGAAGAGCAAGAAGTAGTAGTAGAATCTAGAATGAGGTTTCCGTGAAGAGGTTAGGACTTTTAACTCCAAGTGACAAATTATCAGTAGTTGTTCAGGCTTTCAAAACTTTTATCCATGCATCACGCTTCAGTCTTGTTCGCAGAAAAGAGAGAAGCAGTAGGAGAATTAGAATGTAATGAGAGGATCAATTTTCCCAGAGGACCTGACTTGCCTTGTTTAAAAGTTGTGGCTGTGTTTTCACAGTTGCCTCTTTGACACGGGTGCGAGTCCGACATGCATACCCATGTTTGTCTCAGCTTTTTTTCCAGTTTTATTTCATTTTTTCATGAAACTGGACTGTCGAGTATCTATATCCATGCCCGAGTGTCCAATGTTGTACATGGTTACTCTTAAGGTAAAATGAAGGGTCAGGAGAACAGAGGTTGATAGTATCATGGTGAAGTGCATATAAGCCTTCAGGTACTGAAGTTACAATGACCCTGGAGCAATGTGATGGCTGTAAACTGGTTTAAATGATGCCGGTTGCATTCTGACATCTGCCTTTTCACATTTTCTTTCTACCAAGAAGAAAGGATCTTATGTTGGTTGTCTAACTCACAACTAGAGCATTATTTTGCTGTTTGAGAGATGACCAGCTTGATCCTTGTTAGGTCATCTAACAGAGTTTTCCAGATTTGTAATATGAATGATGGAATTTCTGCATTTGGATAAATAATTTGCTCAATAGAGCGTGTCAATCTCTACAGAAACATGATCTTTGCGTTGCAAGATGCAGTATCAGACGCCAAAAATTGTTATTACATCTAGCAACCGAACAAGATCTCCATACAACTCTCGGGCAGCTGAAACTAATATTGAAATGGCTTCCATTTTGACTAATTCACAGACTTCCCCTAGAGGAAAGCATACAGAGGTAAAATACTCCCTTGAATAATAATTTCTAAAGAAGGGATTCAGCTCACTAGAATGCTTATAAGATAACCAGGAACCCATGAAACTCGAAATTGAAAATTCCAGATAGCTTGATCCGAGAATGAAAAAAAGATTCATGGACCACACATAGAGCAGCTACACCCAAGTACAACAAGGTAGTAATCTTTTCACCAACACAAAATTCCTTGCAAGGGGAGTCGCACAAGGGTTCGTAGTTATCCTCTAAGAAGTAAATAATCTTCTTACTTTGTGAATAAGCCTTCTACATATTGGACACATCTTGTTGTCCTCCTCCATTATCCTGCAAAAGACATTCTTTATCAGAATCTTTAAGAGTTAGAAATGTCAAATAGAATACACAGTTTCTTTCACATATTTACCTCTGAGCACAGTCATAGCATGTGGCACAATGGCCACAAGGAACGAAAAAACAGTTCCGTTGATCATCATAACAAATTACACATAATTTTGCATCATACAAATCCTCTGAAGAGCTACACGATGATCCTTCATCATCTTCTTCATTTGTTCCGTATGTTAAACGAACCGACTTAGCTGGCATTATAGGTTCGGTTTCAGAAGGTTCAGAGGCTTGCCATGTAGCTGTTTCTACTAGGTTAGTACTCTCAGTATCACAAGCGCCAAGATATTTCAATATCAGGAAAATAATGATGACGATAGCTCCTGCGAAGCACAAAATAGTTGGGGGCTTGGTCACAGGTATTTTCGAAAGATTATTCAAAGCATAAAACAAGATGTGTCTGATACTGCACCTAAAATCGCGACGTAAATTATTGCACGAGCCACAAAAGCTACCTCGATATTCCATCCATTTATATCTCCCTGCAACCAAGTCACTAATCAAGGTTCAGCTCAAGGAAAATTGCCTGCCATCACAAAAAGTAAGCAGAGAAGAAAGGCTAATCCCTTACATTATCAGGAGTTGTCACCACAACGTATTGAGTTTTGGGAAACAGAAGTTTAAGCCGGCAAGATCCCTGCGTCGTTGAACACATGTTCCTAGCTTTTGATAGCTCATACATCTTGGATGTGACATTTACACTCAATGTCGTTATGATATTCTTAGGATTGGTGTTTATCAGACCAAGATAGTACCTGTTGTCCTCCTCGATCGTGTATTCAGCTTCTTTACCTGAACAAACGAAGAAGCATTTACAGGTCTATTCAAAGTCTGGATCATAACTCATTACTCGTAAATTCATCTGTTTTATGAGCTTTCCTTTCTGTTAACTCAGCACGCTCCATAATCGCAGTCCAATAAGAAAACAACCAATCATGGGACTTGAAAAGCACTCAGTGCCAAAAGTTATGAACGAAAGATTCTACTAGGCAGATTCACATCAAAACAGCACTGAATTCAATGGAATTCCTCTAGGCATCACTCCATGTACAAATTCTAAGTTAATCATTTGAATAAGAGCAATGGTACAGACAACTAGATGAAAAAAATGACAGATGGATTACCATTCAGAGGTTCGCTGAGGTTGAGGGCATCAGGGGAACTCGTCTGTTTTGGAAGCAATGTTTCATACTTTCGTTCTCCTGCAGAGCCACATGTACTTAGGTTATACCTTGAAGCCAAACTTACGAATCAGTTGGACCATTTTCTGCTTAGAAAAAACTCAAGAAGGCACCTTTTATCATCACCACTTGAAGTTGATTTAAAATACTGGTTCGGGCTTCCCATCTCATTCGGATCTTAGAACCCTTGTTCAACCACAAGGAAAATCCCTGAAGAAAAAAAATACAGGGTTTAGAAAAAAAAGGAACAGCATTGCAAATTTGCAATATATAAATAAGTCGAAATGAAGTAAGGCCTTTCATGTAACCTTTCGACTGTAAGATGAAACAATCATGTAATCCGCTACGCTCCAATTCGTTTCGAAGCTTAACTCAGGCTTCTCGTAGAACCCATATAAAAGAACCCCTTTCTTATCTTCATCTCTCACTTCAACATGGTCTACAAATACAGAACTTGCCTTCATCAACCTTGATGAGCTAGGTCCAAGCACCATACGAGAATCCCCGAAATACCCATATCGCAGACTCACTGAAACTGCAAAATCATAACCAAAATGCGTCTCAGATTGAAGGCACAATCAAAGAGAAATTGCAATAGAAGATGGAAGAATTACATGCCACATATCCATATTGTCAAACAGGCAATTAACCGTCCCCAACTTTCTTTCCATCTCTGAGGAGAATGCCCCGGAGGTGGCATCACTGGCCTATGCATGGCTGCTCTTAGTGAGAAGTGTAACAAGACGTTCTGGTTTGATGCAAGAGAGGAGATAATGGGAGAGAAGAATGGTAGGTTTTACCGTTTTAGTAGGTTCGTGTGCTGCTGCGCACCACTGCCTCTTCAACTAACTGTTTTATTCATGGTGTTTGGCGGGCAATTGAATGACAAGTTTAGTTTTTTGAATGTTAGGTGTAAGTTGAATTTGTACACGCTCAGCTGTTTTTCGAAAATGCCCTATCCTAACCCACTCTTTAATTAAAAGACACTTCAAGAAAAAATATCCTATGAGTCTTGGGATTTTAAAACTCGGTCGGGCTTTTGAGTTAACCCAATAATTTGTCAACTAAAGACTTTATCCTATTCAAGTTTTATATCAAACCATTTAAAAAAATCAATATCGTTTTGGTATTTAAAAATATAAAATAACAATATTTTATGTATTTTAATGAAAAAACTACAATAATGTCATTTTAGGTATTTAGAAAAAATATTTAGGTCAACTCATAATAAATAATTTCTTTTAGATAAGGTAAAAAATTAGGTATTTATTTAGAATTATGATTCAACCTACTTTTCATAAAAATTTAAAAATTTTATTAGAAATTATTTTTTTAATATTTTTAAATTATTTTGATATGTTAATATTAAAAATAAATTTAATTTTTTTATTTTAATATATTTTTAAATAAAAAATATTTTAAAAAAATAACTAATACTGTAATTCCATATGAATAATGTGTTAGGTAAAGTTTGCTATAGAGACACGTGACAAGATGCAGTGGTCAGAGTCAAATGAAAACGAAAACGTAGTAGCTGGTTTTTCCAGTAATGCTTGGAATGGTGGGTCAGTAGAGTTTAAAGATACTTATTGACAAAGTTTTCAAGTTAGTCCTAAGATTTTATATTTTCCTAAACATGCCATTCAATCTAAGGTTTATTTCACAGAAAATATGCATCTTGATATTTTATTTTTTTTATCAGTGTCTCCATAGTTAATATATTAATATTGTCTTTGCTGATATTAATGTTATTTACTTGGCTGCTCTCTTGAGAAATCCATGTCACTGAAGGGATGAATCTAGGGCTCCAAAGTTTAATTTTTTTCCAAAACCATCCTTGAATATATGAAATTTTTAGATGCACCCTTACAAGATGGCCCTCTCGAAACCAGAACTAAACATCCTAATCTCATTCTTTAGTAAGCCTGTGTTCGGCGCGACATATTTCAAAACTGAAGAAATTGTATTGGATATTATAATTGTCGGTTGGAAGAAAATCATCACAAGTTAGGTGTTATTCGTTTTGCTGTGCAAAAGTTCTTTTGAAAAATATTAATATTTTTTTGTTTTATATTAATTTTTTGTGTTTGTAAATCGTTTTGAAGTATTGATATCAACAATAAATTTTATAAAAGTAATAAAAAATATTTTTTAAATAAAAAATACTTTAAAATACAACCGTTATCATTAAAAGGATGTTTATGAATGTGATTGCTGTTGCTTTTTAAATAACTTTTCATGACGAAATGTATTAAAATGATTTTTTTTATTTTTTAAAAATTATTTTTAAGATCAGTATGTTAAAATGATCCAAAATATACAAAAAAAAATTTAACTTTTTATAAAAAATAAAATTTTTAAAAACATGATTTCAAAACAAAAATGGCAATATTAAGCTGCCTTTGAGTGATGAAAGCAAGTGGGTCCACCCCCACGGCTCAACCCCAACCTCGTATCTCCATCTTGGTTGGACAAAAGAAAATGGCGACTGACTCGAACTTTTGTCATTGTATTGATTAAATATAATTTTATTTTTATTTCAAATAATTTTATTATAGATGCATATGTATGTTAAATCAGCGATTCTAAGTCAAATAGTTTAATTAAAATTATCATTAATTAGCTTTACAGGTTAAGGTGTCATCTAGCATAAGAAAATCACTTTCACTGCTACAGAATCTGTGTTTTTTACTATAAATTATCATTAATTAGCTTTACAGGTTAATCGTGCAAAAGTCGGTCTGTGGCAACTCTTTGAAATACGTTTACCGCCACTCTATGGTCGCTAAATAACCCTAACGCAAAGTGTCGGAGAAGGGTTGCGATACAGTGTCGTGATCTCTTAGCGACGGATTGCCTAGCTGTCGGTTATTGGCCCACGACCTTCATATTTTTTTTTTTGGGTCGCCAGCCCCAGTATCCGGGTTGCCCCGACTAATCTGGTGGTTGTCCCTGGTCGCATGCCTGGTAGTGGCAGGTGAGGCTACCAATGGGTGTTGCTGCGTACACGGGGACTCAAAACCGAGACCTCGCTTAAGCGGAACAAGCTGCTTACCACTTGAACCAACCCCCATTGGTTCACAATAAAGATTAACTTTCATGGAATTTCACTTCCCGCGACATTCTTAGTTTCTTACTTGCCGCAGGAACGCTTTTCTTTCACGATAAAGATTCTGAATATTTATTATTTTCATATTTCTCGTTTTTTTTTAATTTTTCCTAACTTTTCATAAGCAGTCATTGAAATTATTTTTTTAAATAAATTTTATTTAAAAATATATTAAAATAATATATTTTTTTATTTTTTAAAATTTATTTTTTAACATCAACAAATCAAAATAATTTAAAAATACTAAAAAATTATTAATATAAAAAATATGCTCTTTAGGATCATTGAAAAAAATATCACAATTAACTCATACGCTGTCCGAAGAATACATTTATCAGTAGAATACAGCAAAACAAATAAAAATGAAATTACTTTCACTACTATAGAATACGTTTTTTACTATAGATTTAATGGATTTTTTCTTAAAAATATAACGGTAAATAAAAAATATTGGTGATATAGTTTAGAAACAAATCAATAAAATAACACAATCTCAACCTGTCAAATTTCCCAATCACAACAATCATAGATATCATGGTTTTAAAATGAGACAATTTACTCAATATTACAATTGGTTGAGGGATCCTAAGTCAATTAAGTAAATGTCACAATTTGAAAATGTAACATGTAGTGAAATTAATTTTCTTTTTATATTGTTTTTGTGGTGGTCAAGGTTTCAAAACGCAACATTTCATTAATGTTGTGTTTTCTAATTATTTTATATATATATATATATATATATTACATTTTAATACTTAAACTTCTCGCAGTAGATTTATTTTACCAAAATTTTAATTTTTTTTGCGCTAATATTCCAAGATAACCAGTTTAATGTAGAACACTTACGGTGAAACTCTTCTTCTGAGGAAAACTTACCACAAGGACACGGTCGTGGTGGGCCAGCGTGTGAGAACCCAACAAGCTCATCCAGTTCTCAAGCCAGTATCAAAATTTCTTAACGGCTCTTATTAAACGAGTAGGCTTCAACATCGAAGCCCAGGTAGTAGGCCCCGTGTTCAATAGTAGGCTTCGATTAGAACTAGCATTTCATGATAACCAGCAGCAGCCCTGTGAACAGTAATGATTCTCAAATGGAGGTATTGATTCCTTGTCTGTTGACTGTTTTCGCTGAGCAAGAATTCTATGGACATCTTTGCTTGTATGAATGATCGTGCTACTTGAAATTTCAGATGTTTCAACAGGAAATTGTTAAATTCAAATCCCAGATAGAGGATATGGAGAAACAACTAAGGTACTTCTTTGTTTCTAAAGTAGATAAAACCCTAAATATCATCCGATGCTTCATATCATCAAAATCCGATTTCTTTCAGGATATTCGAGGGTGATCTTTCCAATCTCACAACCTTGTGTGAAGTTGAGTACCAGGAGCAGATCCTTGAGGAAGTTTTGAAACGTGTGCGAATGCACAAGGTAATTAGATAGCATTTCTGTCTCGGGACATAAGAGATGAGATGGAGTGATCATCTCCTTTATGATTTGAAAGAATTTATTTTTACGTCTTCATCCATGTCCCTCCACTATTATCCGATTCCTTGATGTATAGTACCTGCTAATCATAGTTTTGAAACCCGATCCAATTATCTATCCGATCAAGTGATCGGGTCACGGGTCAGATGGGTTAACCTGGATCAACAAAAAAAAACACTAATAAAAAACATAAAAAAAACCATAGAGACAAAGGATCAACACACAAGAAAACCAAAACCAGCTGCTCTCTCCCTCTTCCTCGTCTTCATATTTCCACCAAATATCGAAGAAAATGAGCCAGCTTAGTGAGCAATATTCTGGCCGTCAAGAACCTAGAAGGAGCAAAAAACCCACCAAGCACAAGAAAAAACCAGTCAAGATAACATACATTTCAAGCCCAACAATGGTTAAAGCAACCAATGCCTCTGAGTTTAGGGCAATTGTTCAAGAATTAACAGGAAAAGATTCTAAAGTTGAAGATCCCTTTGATGCATATTCGATGATTAGCAATGAAGAAGCCAGTCAAGTTCCTCACTATGGAACTCCACAGTTCAATGTGGCAGGTGTGCATGATGTTTTTCCCAACAATACACCATTTCTGCAGACAAAAGATGGTTTCTTTGGGGGAGATGTTTCAGAGATGTCTTTTGAATTTCGATCTCCTTGTGCTGGGCTGAAATTGAAATTGATGCCAGAAATGAGAAAACAACCAATAATAAAAAAAACAGAGAGTGAAAGAAAGAGATTCAAACCTTTTTCATAGAGATCAATGATCAGACGTCCGCTACTTCTCTGCTCCTCAGCTGAGTTTCAATTTTCAAAGACAAAGAGTAACATAATTAGGTTAATTGCTTTGTTCTTCTTCTGTCTTCAGTCTTTAGCATTTTGGGATTTTATATGGCAAAAAAACGATGTCGTTTAATGACAGTGAAAATAAAAAAAAATTGACCGGGTCTCACCCGGGTATGGCCAGGTGGACCGGGTCCCGGGTCGACCCGCCGAGTTTTTGCCTCAACCCGGACCGGTCCCAGGCCCGGGTCGGCCGGCAGGGCCGGTCCGGGTTTTAAAACATTGATGCTAATACTCTAAAATTTTATATATAGAAAAGAGAGCTTCAATCTTGATCAAGGATGAAACTTTTTTAGGTGGCTTTGATTACTATTATGAAAACATAAGAGAATTATAATTGATAAGGACCGGCCTGCAGGGCCGGTCCGGGTTTTAAAACATTGCTGCTAATACTCTAAAATTTTATATATAAAAAAGAGAGCTTCAATCTTGATCAAGGATGAAACTTTTTTAGGTGGCTTTGATTACTATTATGAAAACATAAGAGAATTATAATTGATAAGGACATAAATTAGTTGGTTTGAGAGAAAAAAATAAAAAAGTAAGCATAAATGTTTATGGAACAATTTTGATGTGAGTTATTATACTCATGTAATGAGGTGCAAAGAAGATGTGTCCATTTATTTTTATTTTTTATATCTCGATACATTAATGAAATCATCTTAAAATTAAAGTAATTAATATTTTATATGTTAAAAATATCTAGAACAATATATATATTTGGTAAGTTATCAGATTTAATATATTTGAGTTCGGTTATTAGTTGAATCCAAGGTAACATAGGTTTAACAAATTAACATATCTAATATATTTAGATTCAATCATCAGCTGAACCTGAATATATCATAGAGTTTTCAAGTTGCCAAACCCAATATACTTGAGTTTGTCCATCAGCTGAACCCAATTCAATATATTTGAGTTTAACCGTCAATTAAACCTAGTGTAATATGAATATAACAAGTTGTCAGACTCAGCATATTTAGGTTCAGCCGATAAATGAACTTGATGTAAAGTGGGCTTGGAAAATCATCAAACCCAATACACTTAAATTCAGTCATTAGCTGAGTTTAAAGTAACGTGAGTCTAACAAATGTTAAATCTAATACATTTGAGTTTAACTATTAGCTGAGTCTAGGGTAACACGAGTCCAACAAATTACCATATCCAATATGTTTAGGTTTAGTTGTTAGCTGACTCCAAGACAACATGAACCCAGTAAGATGACAACCCAATGCACATGGGTTTAGACATCCATGAAACCCCAAGGTGTTATGATTTTTCATGAACATCCATGCCTTTTTTATCTAGGTTTAGTTACATGTCAAAACCAATTGATCCTATAAATTAAGAACTATAAAGCTTTATTATAGGTTAATGAGAGAACCTACTCATGTCATAGATAATCATCTCCTTACATTTATAAATGTACATGAAGGTATCTTAAAGAGCTTATGTCATATTTTTAATCTCATTAATGTTCTGCAAGTGATATTTATCTTTAAGTAATGATGTGTAAGAGATTTTTATCTCTCATTAATATCACAAAGTGGAGATGACCCTTTCAACCTTCTTGCCTTTATCAAAACGATAAAGTTTAGGAAGTATAAATACCCTGTAAATCATCAAAATAAATGGGATAAAACTTTTTTCTACTCTAGAAAAAACATTAATAAAAAAAAACAAGATCAAACAGTTTTGTTCTTAGAATTTAAGATTTTTTTCTTTTATTTATTGTTTTTCTCGTAAAAATTACTTACTTTATTATTAGAGGATATTTAAATCACATGACATGAACTGTTTTTGCAAGTGCTAAGGTTTATTACCATTAATTTGATACTTCATGAGTTAAGAATAAAAAGACTATATTCTTGAACAACTCAATTAACCATAATATCAAATAACATGTTTTTTAAACATTTTAAATTTTAGAATATCATCAATAAATTTTTTCAAATAAAACTAGTTGTTTTTTCTAGTTTTAATCATTGAATTGTAGGTTTTTTTTGAGTAATCCTATTACATTATATTAGCTTTATCCACCACGTGTGTGCAATAACTTTTACTTTTATATGTTTTTTAAAAATACATTTCACTTGAAAAAAATATTAAATTAATAATTTTCAATGATTTTTAATGGATTTAATATATTGATGTAAAAATAAAAATAAAACAAAAAAATAATTTTAATTTATTTTCAAGCAAATATTATTTTTTTAAAAAAACACTACGCCATAATACCAAACACACAATTCATCATGCATTTTCTCATACAATTTTTCTATCCCTTCAGCTTGAATCCAAACATTTTTCCAGTAAAATCCTTCGTCTCGTATCAAGCACGCCCCTGTGTAGCAAGAATCACGAGAAGAAAAACTAGAAATTAATCCTCTTCCATATAGGTGGTCCAATGGACCCTCGTGGTTCAAAATAGGAGATGCTATACTAAATTAACAGACGTTGCTTGGTGTATGTTAAAAGAGTCTAATAGTATCTACCCGTGTTTGAGTAGTTTTAAAAGTATGTTTATTTTAAAAATATTAATTTAATATTTTTTAAAATATTTTTTAATGATTTTGATGTGTTAATATAAAAAATAAAAAAATATTTTAATATAATTTTAAATAAAAAATACTTTTCAAAAATATAATGTAACAAACACTCAAGAAAACATAACCTTATCTCTTCGTAATTCGACTACCTTGATTAAAAAAAAATCAAATTTAAATAATTACTAATATAAAAGTATTTTTTTCTTGATATATCATCTCATGTTTCGTAAACTCGAACACGCTACTATACTGTGCCGGCTTCAAATAACCCACCATATACTGCAACTAGTGAGTGACTCGGTGAAGTTCGAAGGTGGAACTCGAGAGATACTCGTAGCGAATCAAGAGGCCAGTGACCAATACAGTTGCTGGATCTAGTCCAAGGAATAACTCATAAAAGAATTTGGGTTACTAGGTGATCGAATTAACCAGTAAATTAGCGAGTAAATCAGGTAAATATTTTTATTAAATTAATAACATTTAAATTCCTTTTTTAAAAGAAAAGATTTTTCCGGCTCAATTAAACTAATAAAAATCTGATAGAATCAATCAAATTTGAAGAAGTTAATATTTTGTTTATTTAACTTAAAATATAATTCAAAACAATAATTTATATTATGATAATAATTGTTTTTTAAACTATCTTTTAATATTAAAATAATTTTAAAATAAAAAAATTTATTTTTTAAAAAACAATAACTCAAACAAATAAATAATATTAAAATCAAAATAGACTTTCCACTTTAACATTGAGTTGAGTTTAAAGAATATTTAAGATTGTGTTAATAATTATTTTTTAAAGTGGTTTTTATTTAAAAATATATTAAAATAATATTTTTTATTTTAAAAATTATTTTTAACACATCAAAGTAATTTTAAAATACTAAATAAATTAATTTAATTTTTTTTAAAAACATTTTAAAACAAAACCTTAAAAAGTTCTCGTACGTTCAGAATGATAGCATGGATGAGAAAAAAAAAAAAAAAAAAAAGAGGGAAAAAAGGAACAGACAATAATAAAGGTAGACCCAACAATTTCGGATTCACTCACCAAAACAATCCCCTCCCTCCCTCCCTCCCTCCATCCCTCCCTCCCCTCTTTTTTTAATCCAAAAAATTAGACCCGCCCACAGTCTGCCTCCTCCTTGAACCCAAAATATTTTGGCTATGGTTTTTAAAATTCAAAGCCACCCCCCAAAACGCAAAATCTCAAAAAAAAGAAACCCAAAAACGCAACGAGCGCCAAAAGTCTCCTCCTTTCAAAAACAAAATCATGGCGCTCCCTCCTCCTCTCTCTCCGCCACTACAAAACCTCTCCCCCCTCACACTCGCAGACCCCTCTCCACCCCCCTCTCTCTCACTCCAAACCCAAAACGAGGCAACTGACTCGGTGAGTGAAGAAGAGTAAAATGAATTCAATTTCAGAGAAAGAGAACTGTGTCCGCATTACTCGCGCTGCCAAAAAGAGGGCGGCGGCGCTGGCTTTAGCCGAGGACCGGCCCTTGAATAAGAAGAGGGTTGTGTTGGGAGAACTTCCCAACTTATCGAACACCACCGTTTCAGCGAATGAGGTACACAAGCAGAAAGTAAAGACAAAGTCAAATACCAGCAAGGGGACTTTAACGAAGAAGGAGGGTGTTTTCAAAGAGGATGTTGATGGGAAACCTGAAGATCCCCAAATGTGTGCACCATATGCATCTGATATTTATGAGTATCTTCATAAAATGGAGGTAAAGATTGGTTTTTTGTGATGTGATCTGTGGAAATGTAATTAGGGTTTGTGTGGTTTAATTGATTTACGGGGTTTATTTATCAGGTGGATCCAAAAAGAAGGCCTTTGCCTGATTACATTGAGAAGGTTCAAAAAGATGTTAGCCCCAATATGAGAGGGATTTTGGTGGATTGGTTGGTTGAGGTTGCGGAGGAGTACAAGATTGTCTCTGACACTTTGTATCTTACTGTTTCTTACATTGATAGATTCTTGTCTTTCAATGTTCTAAATAGGCAGAGACTTCAGCTTCTTGGTGTTTCTGCTATGCTTATTGCCTCGTAAGATCTGGGGTCCCTTGAATTTTGTTCATGTTTTTGATGACTTGTTTTGTTTATATATTTATTTATTTTGTTTCATTTTGTTTGGATAAATAGAAAGTATGAAGAAATCAACCCTCCAAATGTAGAAGATTTTTGCTACATAACAGATAATACATACACCAAGGAAGAGGTAATTAATTAGTATTTTGTTTGTCTTACGGGTTCAGATCTCCAATGTTCAAGCTGTGATTTTTCATTTTTCATTTTAATTAATGGTGGTTTGTGTGATTGTGAAGGTGGTTAAAATGGAAGCTGATATACTTAAATCTTTGAAATTTGAAGTGGGAAATCCTACAATAAAGACACTCTTAAGGTAAGATTTAAGAATGTTTTGATGTAGCTCTTTTATCTGCCTGCAATTGGTGATTTACTCATCATTGAAGGTTAATAGTTTGGTGGGCTGATTTTTGGTATTGTTTGTCATGTTGGTTTTGCAGGAGATTCACAAGGGCAGCACAAGAGGATTACAAAGTAAGTGTGATCCCATTTTTCATTATTGAAGGTTAATGGCTTGTATGCTCTGATGCTGGGAAGCATTTGTTATCGTTGTTGACTGTTGTAATCTTTGTGCCTTCTGCAGACTTCGGATTTGCAGCTTGAGTTCCTGGGATTTTACCTTGCTGAGTTGAGCTTGTTGGATTACAATTGTGTGAAATATTTACCTTCTTTGGTGGCTGCTTCTGTTATTTTTCTTACGAGATTTCTGATGCGACCCAAGACACATCCTTGGGTAAGTAGTTTCAGGAATACTGATTTGTATTGATAGTCGTTTTTGGAGTGCAATTTCTAATTTTTGTTCATACAGAGTTCAACCTTGCAACAATACACTGGATACAAAGCAACGGATCTAAAGGATTGTGTTCTCATCATACATGACTTGTATTTGAGCAGAAGAGGGGGTGGATTACAAGCTGTAAGAGAAAAATACAAGCAGCATAAGGTATGGTTTCTGTCAGAACTCGTCAGGAAGTTGAGTTGAATTCTTGCATTGCAAAAGGGCATTTTGTTTACTCTGAATTATTCTCCTGGAACAGTTCAAGTGCGTGGCAAACATGCCTTCCCCTCCAGAGATACCAGCTTTATATTTTGACGAGGTTTAAATGCAAAAGTTGGCCCGGCAATTTTTTGTTTTGGGATATGGCAGGTGATGGAAATTGATACTGCCTCAGGAAGGCCTAGAAGCGAGAATTTGTAATGCAAAAGTCATGGCATTTTGGATTTACTATAAAATCTTGACTAATGTTTGGGGCCTCCTGGAAGTCAATTTTGGGCCATGTGGAATGAATTATTGTGGTGCCGCATGCTCGTTCTTGTAGTTCTGATCCCTGGGACTTTTATCCGGAGCATGAATGACATTGTTAAAACCAGCAGCTGGGTAACTGTGCTATTGCTGGCTCTTCTCACTGGTAGAATAGTTGAATTTGCCAGGGAAGTCCTGTGAATAATGAAATTTTGTTTTTGGTTCTAATATTGAATGCTAAATGGCCATTATGAAAACATGAATTTTCTCTTATATTTGAGTATCTGAATGGTGCAAGACTCTTAGGCTTTAAAACTAGTATATATGAACCCTTGCTTGGTCACTTGCCTAATGAAAGTGAGATTTGTTGGGGTAATGAACCTTGTTTTTAAATGAACAAGATTTTGATGGTGCAAAATCCTAATGTCTTACTGATCACTGTAGAATAGAGAAGTATTAAGAGTGTTTAAGATTGTAATTGGACTCCGCTTATCAAAAAATTTGAAATCTTGTTTTAGCTTTAATTTTTAGATTGTTTTGATGTATTTATATTAAAGATAAATTTTAAAAAATAATTTTTTCAACACTTTTAAACAGACATTAAATGATCTGTACCAAAGTTTCTACATCTGACTGAAAAAAAATGCTCTTCTTGACAAAAACCAAGAGCAGGTGACTCTTTAGTGATTCAGTTTTGATCTCCCAGCAAACCTCTACTTAAAGGGTTTAGCCTCCGTTACATGCACCTTTGGCTGCTAATTGCTGCTGATCGAGTGAAAATTAGTAAAATAGGCATCTTGTAACATAAGAATTCACGTTGAGTGATGATGGAAAAAGATTGTAGTGTTAAGGCTGTAGAGTAAGGTCTATGTTAAGCAGCTCTGATGGTTGCATGTGTTCT
Organism: Populus nigra; assembly: GCF_951802175.1. Taxonomy (NCBI): domain Eukaryota; kingdom Viridiplantae; phylum Streptophyta; class Magnoliopsida; order Malpighiales; family Salicaceae; genus Populus; species Populus nigra. The sequence continues at coordinate 47,752,236 of NC_084853.1, read as the reverse complement.
GATACCATGTGAAAAGTAAAACTACCATCAGAGCTGTCTGGCTCCACAAATCCCTTAACATTTTTTGAATCTTGCTATCATAAGGTCTCATTCCCTACTTGTTTTGTGGACAAGTGGATGGGAGTGAACACCAAGTGATTGGAATATTGGTTTACTAGCAAGCAAGCTTATCGTTGCCATATGCCTCTCACACTGGTACCTTTTGATTGCTCCTCTCACCCTCATGTGGGTGTTCCGGTGGCCACCAAGTTCTTGTGAAATATAGAACTTTCTTTTGCAGAAGCTACACTAGAAAACTTTGCTGGCAGTGGATTTTGATTGTGAACCCTGCTCCATATCCATGATGCAGTTTTTTCCTGCCGAGACTAAAGTTCAAGCACTCATTTCAATGACCCTTCAATATCTCTGGAGTAACTATCTCTGAAGTGACTGATGTTCTGGAAAATCATCTTAAACGTGTGTTGATTTGAAAGGAGGCAGTCAAGGAAGCTATACTATTAGACTCTTTATACGTTGTCGATGTGCCTCAAGAGGATCAGCTGATATACAACAAGAAGATCAAAGAAACGAACTCAGATATATTCTAAAGTGTGTTTTCCGTAATACTGCCTGTGTCCACACGGCTTGTTTTTGGCGGCATCCCAGGGCGTTGTCAGTTACGTCTATGTCAAAGCTTAGCATTCATTTGTTTTCTGTCTGTATCCCTCTAGGATTGAACTGGTCTGATTTGAAGCAACTTTATGATTCGAATTTGGCAGCCACGCAAAAATTCCATCACTGTCATATCATAATCAAAGTTATACAAGTTGCACGCCATAGATTTCGGTTCCTTTACCCAGTCTTTGCCTAGTGATCTCAAAGCTTGATCCTGTCCTGATAGTATTCTTGGCACTACTGCAGAGGATTTTCTGGCAGTCCTCAATATGGCAACTATCAATCTTAACTAAATAATTTCTAATCTTGGATGCATCTGTTTGTAGAATTTCTAGTTCTTGTTGACATCACTGGAAGAGACGCATTGATTAATCAAGAGGTTGAAGAAAGGAGCGGCTAGAAGGGGCGCAAAGAGACCGAGGATAGCCTAGCTTTATCCGCGCAGATTATTCACTACTACTTCTGCCGACTGAAGGTTCACGCCACTCGTTCTTTTTCATCTCTGGAACTTCATTAGCAACTTCTTTTTTGCTACACGTCAAACTTGTAGGAAAGTTATGATGTATGTAACACTAATGGATGAGTGGTTGACTTTAACCAGGTTTATTTGCTAATCGCGATGATAAGAGGTGCAGATAGGTATATTTTATACGAACTCAAGGAACATTTCAGCTTCCTTTGTCCTAGTGGGCTCGTGTAGTTGTCTTATACAGGGCAAAGTGCTTGGAGAACGAACATAGAATCAAGGTGTTCGTGAGAAATCCTGAGGAAACAGGTAGATCCCAATTCTCTACTTGCTTTCATACGCCGGTAAGGCACTGGCAATTGAAGCTTCCATGTCACAACATGACCAGTGTGGCTAGTGGATTGATGACCCAGGAGGTTGGAGCAGAGAGTTGTCTAATCGAAATTGCACCTTATCCACAAACGGAGCATCTAGATGGTGCTGGGTTCAGCTACAATGGTGGAAACTAGGCCAGGTTCTCACAGATGAAATGTACAAAAGTGCCTTAAACTGCTATTATATGGTTCTCTAGATTCCCGCCCCAAAATGGCATGCCCCAAGTACTTTTATGCTTGCAATGAAATCGGCACCCTTCTTTGGAAGATCATCATTCGCCTTCAGTGCTAGTGCCACAGCAGTAGCTAAGATTTTGACTCTCAGTACAGCACCATAAAGTTCAGGCGTGCCTAAAACAGGCACAACCTGCCTAATCATGCATATTTTCCTCAATACCGCGGGAGATAGCCTAGTGCCATGTGTTTCGGAGAACATTAGATGTGTGGATTGGCTTGTTAACCGTGGCGACCACAAGTGGAGTGTCTTGAGATTTTATTACAAGACTTTGCCGGAGTATGCTGCGTAGTCAGAGGCCGTCCGGTCTCCCTTCAAAAAACAAGAAAAAACCAAAGCGCCTAACTTTCTGTAGTATGATTATTAGTGTAATACAAGCAATTTACTTTTTGTTTAAAAACATATAAAAATAATATGTATTTTTTTATATCAAAATATCAAGAAATACTAAAAAAAATTATTTAAAAAAAAACATAATTAAACTGCAATAACAAAGATACCTTATTTAGACTAAGTGTTTTACTATACGGTTTGGTGGTTGCTTCAAAGCTTCAAACAAGCTCCCCACACGCTTGGGCAATGTTTAGTCTGTTTTCTCTCCCGAGGACTAAGGCTATATATATATATATAGACAGTGTTCTAAAAAATTTAAGTAGAAGCTTTTTCATTAAGACATATAATATAATATAATCAAGCCTCTAAGTAACAGAGCCTTTACCTAAGAAGCTAAACCTTTTGGGTCAGGTCTGTTTTCAGTGTCCTTCCTTTCCCGTGTTTTCACCCTTTAATGATTCCCTATGTATTCTCTCCGTACCTGCCGATAAAGGTAGTGTGTAGTATTTTCATATTAAAATATTTATTTTAAAAAAATTATTTTTAACATTAATATATTAAAATTATATATATATAATTTATAAAAAAATAAAAATAAAAATAAAAATTGAAATTTAGCAAAAACACGGCACAATCACATAGCCAAACGGGCTTAGGAGGAGTGTTTGTTATCATGGTTTAACATGTATTTTAAACTGTTTTTTTATCTGAAAAAAACATAAAATGTATTTTTTTTATGATTTTTATACATCAATGTTAAAAATTAATTAAAAAATACACATGGCACCGTACTATTAGACACAAAGTAATCTCCACCTTTTCGGGCAAGTCTTCGATAGAAAATCCCGACATATCTAAGATGCTAAGATCAAAGTTTTGTCTCCCCATAGGTTAGAGTAGGAGGCCCACTCCGCCCTAGGTAGGTAGTTTCAAACCAGTAAACAGACACGTATACGAGAGCCTGAAAGAAAAATTTTCTTTTTGTATTTCCATTTTAAAAAATATTTATAAATAAAAAATATTTTAAAAAAATAACTGTTACGGTATCCTAAAACACCTCCCAGCAAGATTCCACACCACGTGTCGGTAATCATAATGGCAACCAGCTGAAATTCCTAGCAAATTGTATAATGTTTTCAACAACCTTGTCTTCTTTTTACGTCCCCTCAGATTCTTTAATCCATTTTTTCAAGCATCAACATGTGGATAGCTAGCTTATGTTCGGTCCCAGCTTCAGTGCCTCTCTTTTCGTAGTAGGTATCTAAAAATTTAATAATGGTTTTTTTTAACTATTATTTTTTAAATTAATTGTTATATCAGTATATCTATAATATCTAAAGAAATTTAATCTAAAATAAAAAATAAATACAAATTTAAATTTTTTCAAGAATATTTTGAAAACTTAAAAATAAATAATCTCGTGTCAAGCCAGCACGGACACGGAATGACATTAGGAATCACTGCGTCTTGTTGCATCACCGAAGAGCCCTCTTGCTTTTCCAGTACAGTACAATATTTGATTCCATATATTCAATGGCTACAAGAAAGAACCATGGGTCGGTTCAGTTGCGCATGATTTGACTACTCAAAACTTGTACTGTAAGTAAAGATTTGCGTAGGAAATTAGCTGCTTTACACCCTTAAAAGCTTCGCACATTCTTGCCTTTTCGTTCAACTTTGCATGAAGGAGAAAAAAGTTCTTGAAAATAATAAGAAACTAATAATTCAGAAACCCATTTTTTTAAAGTCACTCTTTCGCCTGGCTCCAGATGAAGCAGTAGCTATAAAGAGTAAATTTACTAGTTTTCAAAGCTGACAAACAGTACTGCCCGGACAAAGAAAAAAAAGCACAAGAGCCAAGATCTGTGTATATATACTATATGTTATAAATTAGACCTGGTGTGACCTTATTTTAGGGACTGAAAGCGAGAACGAAAGCAATATAGAAGGCAAAAAGTTCTCGTGAAATACAAAGAACATGTAAAGAATAGCAAAAAAGTTACATCGTGAGTTGCGTTCCTTGTTTGCAGGGTGTACTCAATAACAACGCTACCTTATCACTTCTTTCCTCCTCTTCCCTTGCCAAACAAAGCCATCTAACTTTCTGCCTTTACCTTGCTGGTCCCAGATCTTGCGTTTCTCTCCCTGATTCGAAGCAGCAAGCTCTCTTTTCTCACTCTCACTCCAACGTCAAAACAATTTCTAGGTAGAAAAATGCACCTTCAACAGTCCCTTCAAGTCTACATGTTGCAGAAGCTAGTGGTTTTAACTCTCCTTGTACTGTTGCTCCCAGGAGATCAGAAAGAAGAGACAATGGTGAATGTTCATGGCTTACAAGATCAGCAGCCACCGAGTAGCACAGAGAAGCAGCAACAGAAACGTTTGAGGCACTCCTTTGATATGTTCTTTTCAAGCAAAAGAAAAGTTCCAAACGCTTCAGACCCTCTTCACAACCGCTGAGCCAAGTCTTTCTGTTAGTTCTCAAGAAGTAATTACTCCTTGGCCTCTTTAGAAATTGAAGATCAATTTTGTTGCTAGTTCTTGAATTAGCTAGAGCTGCAAAATGTGAAAGGAAGACCTTGAAGGTCACATACTAGATGCTGCAACCACAATCCCACTAATTAGTCTGCATTTTGGCAATGATTGTGATGGCTGAGAATCGCTTGAAAGCTAGGATGCAGTTCTATGCTCGTAAAATGTGTCTGTGCTTAATTTCAACTCTAGCTGTTCTTGTTGTAGCTTGATACCAAGTGTATGTAATTTATGAATATATTAACTAGTGATCTAGAAACAAGTTCAACTTTTCTGTGAATGTTCTGTATTAATTGTCTTTTCTATGCACTTATTACTTTTTTTCGATGGTTTGATGATCAACAAGGAGACCATCCGCCACTGCTCCTTCCCCTTCGTCGGAGAACACCTTGTTAAACTCCACCATGTCTCTACTGACGTGTGCTCTCTCATACCACCCCGAACTTCTGGCTATTAGCCATCATATACTCCATATTCCTTGCAAGCAGGATGCATGCCTATATACTATGTCATCGATCGATGTTACCGTTAAATTCATCCAGCTTATAGGATTGATTTAAAAAATCTAGAACCCAGCTTGACCTGAATTGAGTTTCTAACAGAGCCAGATGAGATGTTGAATTTGTCAAATTCATTCAACCTTGCTAGAATTTTAGTGATGCTGCTGACTTATCTAATAATATCAAGAAAAAAAATATTTTAATAAAAACAATTGATTCAATAACCTGCTGTTAATCAGATCCTAAAGTCAAGGACTTGCAGCCATTTTGCTCATACAAAAGCCCATAAATGATAGGATGACAATATACGAACCCATATAGAGGGAGAAGCATAGCTTCTTGTGGCCGACCCTCTGGCCTCTGCAATCAAGAAGCTAACATAGTTGAACGGATCACATCATGTTCTTGTTTTAAATACCCATTAATCTCTTATTTTCTTTGCCGAATCATTTTGCATGCTAGGTGATTCAAGTCAAGTAGTTGTTTTAATTTTAATTTTTGAATTTGTTTTATTGATATTTTTTAGTATTTCTAGTTTTGAATTATTAGTGTTAAAATTAAAAATATATATATTTTAATATATTCTTATACAAAAATATAGTTTTAAAAAAGTACAATACTAAAATTCCTAATACACCCTGTAGCGGTTTGAGAACAAGATTTAAAATTTGAGTTTTTTAACTTTCATATTTTTTAAAATAATTTTAAAGTGTGAATATTAAAAGTAATTTTTAAAAAATAAAAAAATAATTTTTAATATATATATTTTTAAAATATTTTAAAAAATAACCACAGTTAACCACCACACACCCTAAAAAAAATCTTTCAATTGGAGATGTTGGAAAGAAATTTAATGTAACAATGACGTCCCTAGCTGGTAGAGCCACAAGTACTGCCATTAGTCAAACTACAGCGCTTGTTTCTTCTGAAAATCTAATCCCCAACTGTCTGATTAATAAATGGTCGGCTTCGAAATTGAATGCCGCGGCAATTTATTTATTTATTCTTCAGTAAATATCTGCTCTCTAGACTTCTAGATCATGCATAATCTTTTTAGTTTTGAAAAATAAATTAATTGGTATTTTATTTCAAAAATTAATGTTTAGTTCTTTTTTATTTTATGTTTTTATCCAATGAAATTATTGTTTTTATTTTAAGAAACACAAAAAAATAGATATTATGAAAAGACTGATGAAAAAAGAAGATATTTTTAGAATAAAATATTATTAAATTCAACATGGTTAATACTATAAAAAACTAAATAATCAGTTTTTAAAAAAGGAAAAATTCATTAATTAATTAATTTCTTAGAACTAGGAAACTATTTTATAATCTACTCCGATCTATATTTAATTAATATTCAGAGTAATCTTCGTTATAAGGACAAAAAGGGAGACCTACTCTAAATTATTTTGTAAAAAAATAGGAAACATTGCTCTAAACTCCATGGTCATGGGGCCAGACACTGTGTTAATTTAGCAATTCAATTTAGTCAGCATAAAGTGGATGGGAGTTCTCAGTAGTGGCCCAGAAAGACCGCTGATTTCGATAGTCAAACAGTTCATAGCATGTAACCCCACTTGACCGCTTCACCACATCAGGCTTTCCTAGTTAATAAGATCTATCTTCCTCTTCGTGGCTCTGGTGTTCTTGGATTTTCTGTTTCTTAATGGAATTCTTGTCCTATCACCTTGCTTTATTGTTCTTCCTTTTCATTGTTGTCAAGAACTCGTTCCATCGGAAGAGAAATCTGCCCCCTGCTCCATTTGCTCTTCCTGTTATTGGACACCTATACCTCCTTAAGCAACCACTATACAAATCACTGCATTCTCTTTTATCACGTTACGGTCCAACCCTATCTCTCAGATTTGGTTCTCGTTTTGTCATCGTTGTGTCTTCACCATCTGTTGTGGAAGAATGCTTCACCAAGAATGACAAGATATTTGCGAACAGGCCCAAGTCAATGGCAGGGGATCGTCTGACCTACAATTATTCTGCTTTTGTGTGGGCACCTTATGGTGATCTTTGGCGAAAGCTACGACGTCTTGCTGTTGCTGAAATATTCTCTTCAAAGAGTCTACGAAAGTCCTCTACGGTACGTGAGGAAGAAGTTAGTTGCCTCGTTCGCAGACTGTTGAAGGTCTCAACCAGTGGAACACAGAACGTGGAGCTGAGGCTTTTGTTCGCTATTCTGGCTTCCAATGTTGTCATGAGAGTGTCTGCTGGAAAACGTTGTGTTGAAGAGGAACATGCTGGCACAGAGATGGAGAAGCAACTATTTCAAGATTTTAAGGATAAGTTCTTTCCTAGCCTGGCCATGAATATCTGTGATTTTATCCCAATTTTGAGGGTGATTGGTTTTAAAGGGCTGGAGAAGAATATGAAAAAGTTGCATGGAATTAGAGATGAATTTTTGCAAAATTTGATTGATGAAATTCGATTAAAATTAAAGAAAACCACTTCTTTGAAAACTGATGAAGTAACAGATGGAGAAGAGAGAAGGTCGGTGGCTGAAATTCTCTTGTGTCTGCAAGAATCAGAACCTGAATTTTACGCGGACGAAGTTATCAAAAGTACAGTGCTGGTACGTAGTAACATGCACCAAGTTTTCTCTGTTTTATTACATCTTTAGTAATCTGAAGTCTGAACTATTAGCGGCTGAAAATGTCGAAATTTACTGTACAATCCGTAGTCGGCAAGCCCTTTTCTACTCGTTCATAGTGTTTGATTCTGCAAAACAATTTCGTTTCGTCATTCGTATTAGTACACTGCTTCAAAGTTTTGGCTGGTTGAAGCTATCTTTGGAAAAGAACATAGCTTCGGCAGCTCAGTTTCATTCCCCAACTTTGGTTCCGGAGGAGAGGAGAAAAAAGTGAAACTTGTCTGTGTTCTTGTCTGAGCTTTAAGCCACTATTCTTTAGATTCTTAACCCCCCCAGTGAAGATTTACTTGGTTGTTTGTGAAAACTTGTTGATATAACAAAATGAGCATATAAATAATGAACTCTAACCATAGTTATAAGATCCAGATTAAGGTCTAGATCGAGAATTAGCTGGGTCAATCCACAGGATATAGCAAGAATGACATAATATTTGCAGACAAACCCCAAAACTTGGCTGGGGATCATTTTACTTACAGTTATAGTGCGTTTGTGTCCAAAAATGTCTTAACCTCTAAAGGAATGGGAATATCGTGTTTGACCCTTGAAAGTTCACATTTGTTTCTATGCTAAATTTCCAATATTCACACAATTAAATATTGTCAAAACACTAGGAGTATGATTTTCATCCTAACAATGCTAAAGCAATGTATACCAGATGATGTTTATTGCTGGCACAGAAACATCAGCAATTACTTTGGAATGGGCAATGACACTCCTCTTGAATCATCCAAAAGTAATGCAGAAGGTGAAAGCTGAGATTGATGAACATGTTGGACATGGGCGTTTGCTTAACGAGTCGGATATTGTCAAGCTTCCCTACCTGAGGTGTGTCATAAACGAGACTCTTAGATTATATCCTCCAGCTCCCCTTTTGCTGCCTCATTTTTCGTCTGAGGCTTGCACTGCGGGGGGATTTGATATACCGCAAGGCACAATGCTGGTGGTAAATGCTTGGACCATGCATAGAGATCCCAAACTTTGGGAGGAGCCCAATGAATTCAAGCCTGAAAGATTTGAAGCAGGTTTGGGAGAGGGAGATGGTTTCAAATATATTCCATTTGGAATGGGGAGGAGAGTTTGTCCAGGTGCTAGCATGGGTTTGCAGATAGTTTCTTTAGCCTTGGGTGTGCTCGTCCAGTGCTTCGAGTGGGATAAGGTTGGAACAGTGGAAGACACGAGCCATGGTCTTGGAATGATTTTGTCTAAAGCTAAGCCTCTGGAAGCATTGTGTAGTCCCCGCCGTGATTTGCTTACCCTCCTCTCCCATCTTTAAATGGGTTTGAAAGTTATCTTCGTGTCTAGCTTAAGGCTTCGAGGTCAAGTGAAGGGCCTCTCCCCCAAGTTCATAAGGAGGTCTTACATGGACGCACGCTGATAGCATTCCTTCGAAATGTTTTCCATCTTAGAATGTGTGATCTGTTCTATCTATGAATTTACATGCTACTGCTGTTATTAGTGTGTGTATAGTATTATGATAGTTGTTAAATTGTTTTGGTTTTGAAATATATTAAAATAATATATATATTTTTTAATATTAGAATATTAAAACGATTTAAAAATATATATAAAAAAAATTTTTAAAAAAAAAATTCAATTTTTGTTTTTGACAAAAACGCAGGCAGTCATATTGCCAAATGCTATTTTTATCTTGTAATAGCTTTTGCAGTTATAGTTTAAATAAAAAATTATAAATTTAGCTTTTCTCAAATAAAAGTTTTTAAGATAAAAAGAAAAAAGAAAAAAAAGGCAGCGCTAGATAATTACATGTACTGGGCCTGGGCTTGTGTTTCATTCGGAATGTTTGCAATTATTCCATTGCAACGTTTTGGGCCGGTCAAAGAAATAATGAGTTGATCCTGGGCTTAAAAACAAATGCCATTTTATTTCAAATAACTTAAATAAGTGCTTTATCTGCAAATAGGCCTCAGGCCCAATAAAATATAGTTCAGTGTCCCCTGTCTAGATTCTAGAAACACAACTGGCTCTATACCTCAAGCAAAGGACCATGTTTGTTTTATCACGTGTTAAATGCCAATTTGACTTTTGCTTGTTTAATAATAGCAAAAACTTGACTAATTGAGTTCCAAGCCAATATATAAATATCAACTACCTTTAGTCATAGATTTATAATAAATTGATAAGAGAAATATGAATTTTGAAGTATATTATTTTAGTTGAATTGGATATATAATATATTGAGTTGATAAAATCAAATGGACTCAACTATTTAAAGATAATTTTTATTTGTGTTTAGCATGAAAAAATATTAATTTGATATATTTTTAAGTATTTTTTAATAATTTTAATGAATTGATATTTTAAAAAAATTATTCTAAGTAAAAGTTATTTTTAAAAAATGTAATACATTATAATACTAAGCACACATTGATCTAGTAAAACTTGATTCATATTTAATGGAGTCAACATCAATTTTTTTTTCTAAAATAAAGAATAAAACTATATTATTTTAATAAAATAATCGATACAAGTTAGCTAAGTGATTCATTAATTGTTTTAATAATTTTTTTAAAATTATATAAAAAAAAAATTCAATTCAAGTTCTTACCACAATTTAATATAGATTACATAAATATTTTTAAAATTATGATAAGATGAGAAATTATCTCCAACTACAAAAACGCGAAGACAAGAATTTATTTTTCTTTAACCATCCACAGGCATGAATTTTATTATTTAACCAGATAAGAACAAGAGTTGGATAACTGGACTAGCCACTCTCTCATGCTTCTCTTGGAAAACATGCTGTCTTGCTGCTGCCTTGCTTTCTTCTTCCTATTTTTTCTTGTAATCAAATATGCATTCCATGGTAACAAAAACTTGCCACCAAGTCCTCCTTCTCTTCCAATAATAGGCCATCTCCACCTTCTCAAGCCACCACTACACCAAACGCTACAGACTTTATTGCAGCAATATGGCCCAGTTCTTTCCCTTAAAGCAGGCTGCAGGTCTATGCTTGTTCTTAGTTCTCCATCAGCTGTTGAAGAATGTTTCACAAAGAACGACGTGGTCCTTTCCAACAGGCCTACTTTCTTAGCCGGAGATCATTTAACTTACAACTATACCACTATTATCTTCTCTCCATATGGCCATCTTTGGCGTACCCTCAGGCGCTTCGCCGTCCTTGAAATGTTCTCTCAGAAAGGCCTCAATAAGTTCTCTGCAGTCCGCAAAGAAGAAGTTTGCTCCCTTCTCCGCCAATTGTCTAAAGTCTCCTGTAGTGGCAACAAAAAGGTGGATTTGCATTATTTCTTCTCACTCCTCAGTTTTAATGTCGCTATGAGGATGTCTGCTGGTAAGAAATGTATTGAAGAGGAGGTTGCCTGCTCGGATTTGGGCAAGCAGGATCTTACGGAACTCAAAAAGATATTCCATCCACCTTTATCCACGGGTTTGTGTGATTTCTTTCCTGCTTTGAAATGGATCGATTACAAAGGGTTTGAGAAGAGTGTTATCAAGGTGCGTGATGGGAGGGATGGATTTTCGCAAGACTTGATAGATGAGATTCGACAAAAGAAAACCAGTTCATGTTCAAGTCCTGATGCAGGACCGGAGAAGACAACCATGATCGAAACTTTATTGTCTCTCCAAGAACAAGAACCTGATTTCTATACAGATGATATCATCAAGGGTCTCGTAGTGGTAAGCAGTTTTTGCAGGCAGATTTAGATTGATTGTCTTTCCATCTGTTTCTGAATTTTGGTTTGCAGTTGACAAAATTATTTGCTGTTTATCGTTGGCCATTAAGAATAGCATGGAGAAATTTATTTTGATTATTTCGTTTCTCCCTTATTTTTTCAACTGCCAACTGACTAATGTCGCAGAAAAATTACCTTGACAGATGCTTCATGCTTGTGATATTCCTTGCCTGTAAGAGAGCTGACGAGCTGTTCTTGCTGGCTTGCTGTATTCTCTTTCTGCACTTTTCTTTTCCCCCGGCCCCGACAATTTGTCTGTCTTCGTTTGGCTTTATTATATGCTCTTTGTAGTTAATCTAGACGGGCCATGTGACAGGTTAAATCTAGTTAATTCGATCAAGTTGCATTCAATCGAAACCTAGTCGGGTTAATTAAAAAGAAACAATGATTTTTGAACTAAATAATTAATCTGGATTAACTCAACGATTTCGTGTACTGACCTGATAACCTATTAATCCATGTTATTTACCTTTGAGAAAAACCGAACTACTGATTATATTATAATAGAAATGTCATTATCAATATCTTAAAAAATTCCTAATGAAAAATGGATGGTGCATGCTAATTGCAGTATAACAATTCTGCCGTTCACTTTCTCAATTCATGCATCTCCCCATGTCTAATTCTGGCTCGTTTTCTGTTTTTGCCCCCACGGAACACGAACGTGGCTATATATGTGTTTCCCAGCTGATCGCAGAACATCTATCAAATTCTTAAAATATGGACAAGGACGATGAATTGATAGATTTGTTCACATTTTTTATTCAATTATTATGGAGTATCCTGCAGTGTAAATGGATGTGTATGTTACTAATGCTTCTGTTCAGAATTGAACAAAAGTATATATCAGCATTTTTCCTTGGCTGACTTGAATTTCTTCTTGTTCTACAGGCAATGTTTTCTGCAGGGACAGATACAGTAGCTGTTACCATGGAATGGGCAATGTCACTTCTGCTGAATCATCCAGAGATATTGCAGAAGGTAAGAGAAGAGATTGATAGCCAAGTTGGGCATACGCGCTTGGTAGAGGAGTTGGATCTTCCCAAACTAAAATATCTCCGTTGCGTTATCAATGAGACGCTTCGGTTGTATCCTGTTGTGCCGCTCTTACTCCCACGTTGTCCATCTGAAGACTGTACCGTGGCAGGATACAACGTTCCAAAAGGCACAATCCTACTGGTGAATGCTTTCGCCATGCACAGGGATCCCAAGATGTGGGAACAACCTGACAGGTTCAAGCCAGAGAGATTTGAAGTGACCGAGGAGGAAAAGGAAGGCGTCAAGTTTATTCCATTTGGTATGGGAAGGAGGGCTTGCCCAGGATCTAACATGGGTATGCGCGCAATCATGTTGGCAATGGCTGCACTTTTTCAGTGCTTTGAGTGGGAGAGGACTGGACCGGAGATGGTTGATATGACAGTAGCAGCAGCAATTTCTATGGTTAAGGCTAAGCCTTTGGAGGCTTTTTGTAAACCATATCATTCCATGGCGAGCCTATTCTCCAGCTCTAGTGCGAAGGTATGATCGGGCTTCTGGTCCTTCCATGTACTTCTATGGTTGGACCGCTTCAATCTTCATGCTCATTCTGGAATGATTAATATGTAAATTATTGTTTGATTTGTGTGATTCAACTGTAAGGAAAACGTGTTGTTGCCTTTGAAATAAATAATGTTTGGATCCATTATCCTGTTGATTTTTTATTCATAGTTTCAGAAAAGATCCCCGTAACTCAAGGGTTGATTTTTATTTTTATTTTTAATTTTAAAAAACCAAAACTACACTGTTATAACAAAAATTATATAATGAAAAAAACTATCAAGTTGGTGTCCAGATGTTAATTATTAAATCAACATATTTTGACTTGGTTAGCTAATTTTTTTTTCCAACTTAATTCACACCTCGTTGATTGAATCCCGAATTAACTCCTCCATGTAGCCCAATTTTTAAAACACCACTAAAAGCAACCATGATATAAGACAAAAACACAGGGCAAAAGTTAAATATGCCAACCCACTACCTTCAAATAGAGAAACAGAGAAGGAATCATATGATCCGCTAGAGAGAAAAATGGAAGTAACTCTCTGGTTGAACCTGGCAATCCTCCTCTCTGTCTAATTGATACAATCTATAGTAAAAAAATAGAATTAATTTTTTATTCACCCTTAAAGAAAGGCTCATCCGCCTCCATATAGCAAAAAACTCATCCCTTAAAAGAAAAATAATAAAATTTTGAAAATATATTAAAAAAATTCGACTCCTAGTCTGAGGTCATTCCTCGCCTCATTTGGTACTGGCGAGAGACAGTGATTGAATCTAAATTATAATTATTTTGTCTAGCATTTAAAATATTCATATTTTTTTAAGCTTTGTCGTATCTAACTAAAGAAAGGTGAAAATCATTTCACTTAAATGATCTTATCTCATCTTAATTTCAAAAGTTGCAATTTTTTTCTTTTCACTTTTTCCATGCTCAACACATTGATGTAAAATTAAGGCTGCCCAATTTGGCTGCATTATACGTTTTAAACAATTGCAAAGATATTAAACATTAAAAGATGCCCGTCATAACAGCCTTCTCTAGAATTAATATTAATAAATCTACGGGTACAAATCAATTACTACCACCTTTGACCTAGTTTGGGAGTAGGCTTGTGAAAATTTATTTATTTATAATTTATAATTTTTTGTGTTTTTATATTATTTTAATATATTAATATCAAAAATAAAAATTTTAAAATAAAAAAAATATTATTTTCATATATTTTTAAACAAAAAATACTTTAAAAAACAACCAAAAATACACTTAAAATCAACCATGAAAGGTGCAACTCAACTGGTTAGGCTCTGAGTTTGCTTCTTAGAGATCATCAGCTCGAGTCCCACAAATCTCAGGGCCACTGGAGGCTTACAAGGTCGTTAATTTCAGGGCCCGTGAGATTAGTCGAGATACACACAAACTGGCCTAGACACTAATGTTAATAAAAAAATACCTTTAATATCCCTCTAGAAAAAACACGAAAGGAGAAAAGAAAAGGAAGAAGGGAAATAATAATTTATTTTTATTTCCAATAATGTCATGGACCTCATTTTCTAAAAATGGATCCAGGCAATGTTAATTGTTGGAAGTGAAACTTTGAGTTTATTTGGTATTGTGGTAGTTTTTATTGTGATTTGAAAAAAAATTAATTTATAAAAAGTTGTTTTGGTTAAGGTTGGTTTGGTGTTTATATATGTTTGGTTGAAATTGAGATTGAATAGAAAGTAGTTTGATGTATTTGGTTAAATATACTTTTCAAATTAAGGTTATAAAATAACTAAAAAAGATATATATATTAATATTGATAGTTTTTAATTTAAATATTATAGATTTAACTACTTTTATTACATCATTAAATAAATAATACTTTATATCAAATATTTTTTATTCTTCCATTAACTTGTCTATAATTTCATCACGTATGAATTCATCCGATAAGAATTATATTTTTCATGGTTTTTTGAGTGTGCAACAAAATCAGGTAAAATATTATTGGAATTGCGATCAACTTCTGCAAATATTACGTCATCATGCGATCTCCTTCTAATTCATGTAGTGTCATTAAATAATATTAAACATTAGTTCTTTGAGAAAAATACAATTAAAAAAAAGTGGATTTTTTAGTAGGTCGGATGCGGTCAATGAACAATGACTCGTGAATTAATTTATCTGACACTGTTCACGTGAACAATGCTAAATAAATAATACGGAGTGAATTAATTCACTCTACACATATGACAATGGGATGGGCAATAAAAAGCAGTAATTTTTTGCTTTAGCAAAACTGGTGGTATAACCTCCATTTTTAGTGGAATTTATTTCTAAAAGTTTCATTTAAATATTTAACGAAACAACTATAAATTATGATTGAAATAAAACACAATTCTAACTACAATATCAAACAGACACGATGTAACGAAAGGGGCTTTGGTTGAGATGGACACTGATGCTGGACAAGATCGCTTTTTGGATGAAACTGACCTACCAAAGCTAAGTTACCTACAGAACATAAACGACGAGTCACTTAGATTATATCCACCAGTTCCGCTTTAAAATACTAAAAAATAATTATTTTTTTTTTAAAAAATTAAAATTTCTGAGAATGTAGTTTGGACGGCATACTAACACACGAATCTTCTGAAGACTGTACCGTTGGTGGTTTTGATGTGCCACGGGGCACTGTCTGTGCTACTGATCAATGCATGGACCAGTCAGAGGGACCTACATCATTGGGTGGGATCCAAGCAAATTCATGCCAGAGAGATTTGAAGCAGGTGCGTGTCAAGAACCCGGTTTTTGAATTCACGACCGGTATAGAGGTAAGTTTTTCTTTCAGGTTTCCATATCTGTATAAATCTTAATTTACATATAAACGTTTTCATCTAATTAAACAAAACAAATTTCTCCCTGGCATGAAAACATTAACTAATTTTATAATATAAATTAATTATCTTAATACAAGTATTAATATAAATATAGTAATAGTGTAATATTAACTAAACATAAAAAAATACTAATTACAATTAAAATAAATAAATTCTGAAAGTTCAATAAAAATAACGAGATGATAAGTTTAATAACTTAATAAATAACTAACATTCAATATTAGATAATAAAACAATAACGAATATATATATATATATATATAAAAAGTATGACTTTAAATTTTTAAAAGAAAATTCATCAAATAGGTGATAATAAAAATATTATAAAATAAAATTCATTAAAACATTAAAATATAATGAGCATAATGATATGCACTGTAAAAAGATTCAATTGTTTGAATGGAACGGGATTGGCAAAGAGAAAATCAACATTGAAGAATTTAAATTTCATATTAAAAAAATAATTTTTTTTTTGAAAAAATAAAATTTATTTATTAAAAGATTTCAAATTTCATATTAAAAAAATATAATTTTTTTTAAACATAAACTATATATACTAAAGTGTTTTATATCCCATATTAAATTTTTTTTTTCCTATGAATATAAAGTATATATACAAAATAGTTTCAAATTTCACATTAAAAAAATAATTTTTTTCTTGAGAATATAAAGTACATATACTAAAGAGTTTTAAATCACATATTAAAAAAAATAAAATATTTTTTTAATATTTATACAGTGAATTTTAAAAAGTATTAATAACCAACTAAAAATATATATATATAAAAAAATTACATTTAAAAAAATACTAAATCTCAGCCGGGTTTATTAAAGTCATGGATCTACTTGATTTTGCTGGATTATATTAATCAAATTCATCAATCAAATTTTGCAAAAATTCATCTCTAATTCCATGCAACTTTTTCATATTCTTCTCCAGCCCTTTAAAACCAATCACCCTAAAAAATTGGGATAAAATCACAGATATTCATGGCCCAGTTCTTTCCCTTAAAGTAGGCTGCAGGTCTATGCTTGTTCTTAGTTCTCCATCAGCTGTTGAAGAATGTTTCACAAAGAACGACGTGGTCCTTTCCAACAGGCCTACTTTCTTAGCCGGAGATCGTTTAACTTACAACTATACCACTATTATCTTCTCTCCATATGGCCATCTTTGGCGTACCCTCAGGCGCTTCGCCGTCCTTGAAATGTTCTCTCAGAAAGGCATCAATAAGTTCTCTGCAGTCCGCAAAGAAGAAGTTTGCTCCATTCTCCGCCAATTGTCTAAAGTCTCCTGTAGTGGCAACAAAAAGGTGGATTTGCATTATTTCTTCTCACTCCTCAGTTTCAATGTCGCTATGAGGATGTCTGCTGGTAAGAAATGTATTGAAGAGGAGGTTGCCTGCTCGGATTTGGGCAAGCAGGATCTTATGGAACTCAAAAAGTTATTCAATCCATCTTTATCCACGCGTTTGTGTGATTTCTTTCCTGCTTTGAAATGGATCGATTACAAAGGGTTTGAGACGAGTGTTATCAAGGTGCGTGATGGGAGGGATGGATTTTCGCAAGACTTGATAGATGAGATTCGACAAAAGAAAACCAGTTCATGTTCAAGTCCTGATGCAGGACCGGAGAAGACAACCGTGATCGAAACTTTATTGTCTCTCCAAGAACAAGAACCTGATTTCTATACAGATGATATCATCAAGGGTCTCGTATTGGTAAGCAGTTTCTGCAGGCAGATTTAGATTGATTGTCTTTCCATCGGTTTCCGAATTTTGGTTTGCAATTGACAAAATTATTTGCTGTTTATCGTTGGCCATTAAGAATAGCATGGAGAAATTTATTGCGATTATTTCGTTTCTCCCTTATTTTTTCAACTGCCAACTGACTAATGTCGCAGAAAAATTACCTAGACAGATGCTTCATGCTCGTGATATTGCTTGCCTGTAAGAGAGCTGACGAGCTGTTCTTGCTGGCTTGCTGTATTCTCTTTCTGCACTTTTCTTTTCCCCCGGCCCCAACAATTTGTCTGTCTTCGTTTGGCTTCATTATGTGCTCTTTGTAGTTAATCTAGACGGGCCATGTGACAGGTTAAATCTAAGTTCATTCGATCAAGTTTTTGATTGATCCAGTTACATTCAATCGAAACCTAGTCGGGTTAATTAAAAAGAAACAATGATTTTTGAACTAAATAATTAATCTGGATTAACTCAATGATTTCGTGTATTGACCTGATAACCTATTAATCCATGTTATTTACCTTTGAGAAAAACCGAACTACTGATTATATTATAATAGAAATGTTATTATCAATACCTTAAAAAATTCCTAATGAAAAATGGATGGTGCTTGCTAATTGCAGTATAACAATTCTGCCGTTCACTTTCTCAATGCATGCATCTCCCCATGTCTAATTCTGGCTCGTTTTCTGTTTTTGCCCCCACGGAACACGAACGTGGCTATATATGTGTTTCCCAGCTGATCACAGAACATGTATCAAGTTCTTAAAATATGGACAAGGACGATGAATTGATAGATTTGTTCACATTTTTTATTCAATTATTATGGAGTATCCTGCAGTGTAAATGGATGTGTATGTTACTAATGCTTCTGTTCAGAATTGAACAACAGAAGTATATATCAGCATTTTTCCTTGGCTGACTTGAATTTCTTCTTGTTCTACAGGCAATGTTTTCTGCAGGGACAGATACAGTAGCTGCTACCATGGAATGGGCAATGTCACTTCTGCTGAATCATCCAGAGATATTGCAGAAGGTAAGAGAAGAGATTGATAGTCAAGTTGGGCATACGCGCTTGGTAGAGGAGTTGGATCTTCCCAAACTAAAATATCTCCGTTGCGTTATCAATGAGACGCTTCGGTTGTATCCTGTTGTGCCACTCTTACTCCCACGTTGTCCATCTGAAGACTGTACCGTGGCAGGATACAACGTTCCAAAAAGGCACAATCCTACGGGTGAATGCTTTCGCCATGCACAGGGATCCCAAGATGTGGGAACAACCTGACAGGTTCAAGCCAGAGAGATTTGAAGGGACCGAGGAGGAAAAGGAAGGCGTCAAGTTTATTCCATGTGGTATGGGAAGGAGGGCTTGCCCAGGATCTAACATGGGTTTGCGCGCAATCATGTTGGCAATGGCTGCACTTTTTCAGTGCTTTGAGTGGGAGAGGACTGGACCGGAGATGGTTGATATGACAGTAGCAGCAGCAATTTCTATGGTTAAGGCTAAGCCTTTGGAGGCTTTTTGTAAACCATATCATTCCATGGCTGACCTATTCTCCCAGCTCTAGTGCGAAGGTATGATCGGGCTTCTGGTCCTTCTATGTAGCTTTTTTCTATGGTTGGACCGCTTCAATCTTCATGCTCATTCTGGAATGATTAATATGTAAATTATTGCTCGATTTGTGTGATTGAGCTGTAAAGAAAACGTGTTGTTGCCTTTGAAATAAATAATGTTTAGATCCATCATCCTGTTGATTTTTGTTTTATAGTTTCAAGTGAATTTAATCATTAAATCAACATAAATTTTTGACTTAGTTAGTTAATTTTTTTTTTCAACTTAATTCAGACCTCGAGTAAATCGAATCCCGAATTAAACTCCTCAATATAGCAGGATTTTTAAAACACCACTAAAACTAAGCATGATATAAGACAAAAATACAGGATAAAAGTTAAATATGCTAACCCACTACCCCCATTAACATATCATCCTAGTTCACTAGCTTTCTGTCTACCCTGTCCAATCTTCAAATAGAGAAACAGAGAAGGAATCATATGATCCGCTAGAGAGAAAAATGGAAGTAACTCTCTGGTTGAACCTGGCAATCCTCCTCTCTGTCTAATTGATACAATCTATAGTAAAAAAATAGAATTAAATTTTTTTTTCAACCTTAAAGAAAAGCTCATCCGCCTCTATATAGCAAAAAACTCATCTCTTAAAAGAAAAATAATTAAATTATGAAAATATATTAAAAAAATTCGACTCCTAATCTGAGGTCATTCCTCGCCTCATTTGGTACTGGCGAGAGATGGTGATTGAATATAAATTATAATTATTTTGTCTAGTATTTAAAATATTCATATTTTTTTAAGCTTTGTCGTCTAACCACAGACAGGTGAAAATCATTTCACTTAAATTATCTTATCTCACCTTAAAGTTCAGGCTGCCCAATTTGGCTGCATTTACCCATTAGACGCCCGTCATAACAGCCTTCCCTAGGATTAATATCAATAAATCTACCGCTACATATCAATCACTGTCACCTTTAACCCAATAATGCCGTTCAGGTGATTTTTAGGAAGAATTATTTATTATAATTTAAAATTATTATTTTTATATTATATTAATGTATTGATATCAAAAATAAAATTAAAAAATTAAAAAAATATATTTTAATATATTTCTAAACAAAAAATAATTACAACTATATTTCAATCCAGGGGCATGAAAAGAAAAGGAAGAGGGGAAAGCAGTTAATTGCTGGAAGTGAAACTTCATCTCCTACCATGGAATGGGCAATGTCACTTCTCCTTGAGCATCTTGAAGCAATGAAAAGGGCTTTGGCTGAGATGGACACTAATGTTGGACTTTTGGATGAAACTGATCTCCCGAAGCTAAGTTACCTTCAGAACATAAACGACGAGTCACTTAGATTCTATCCACCAGTTCTGCTTGTACTACCACACGAATCTTCTGAAGATTGTACCGTTGGTCGTTTTGATGTGCCACGGGGCACTCTGCTACTGATCAATGTAGGGACCATTCAGTGGGACCCATATCATTGGGTGGATCCAAGCAAATTCATGCCAGAGAGATTCGAAGGAGGTGAGTGTCACGACGTATAAGCAAGATTTTTTTATAGACTTTCATATCTATCCGAATCTAAATTTATATACGAACATTTTCCTCTAATCAAAGAAAATAAATTTTTTGACAATATAAAAATATAATTAATTCCATGATATAAATTTATTATCTTAATACAAGAGTTAATATAAATATAATAGTCATGAAAAACTAACTAGATATGAAAAAATACCAATTATAATCAAATGAGCAAATTTAACAACTCAGTGGGTAGATAACATTCAATATATGTATACTAGATCATATATAACAATGAGGAATACATATACAAATATGGCTTTAACCTCTTATATGAAAGTTTATCAAATAGACTATAATAAGAATATCATAAGGTAAGGCTCGTTATAAAATCAAAATGTAATGAGCATGACGCTACCTACTATGGAATGATCAGTAGCCATGGGTTAGTAACTCCTCCGACCAACTAGGGTTTAGATATGATGTACACAAAGACTAAAACTATCATGTTAACATGAGTATTCTGACTGGTATACCATAGATTCATATCATAATCAAACAGTCAGATTCATATCTCAAGACTCAACTCATGACATCAACCAAATAAGAAGCTATCAATTCAGAAATATATAATGGTTTGTATCAAATATTCAATTTTAATAAGTGATCATGTTTAATTATAAACAATGAATAAATAATAATTATCAAGAAACATGATCAATTTCATATTAACAATTCAAGTATTTATATTAATCATTTAGCATATGGAAAATTCTTCACTCATCTGATTCAAAAGTAGAAATAACACGGAAGCAAATAACGAAGGCAATCCTACTGATGTCTCTTAGGTAGAATATCAAGATTATATGAATACAAAACGAGACACTAAAAAAACAACTAAAAAAATATACAAATTTATTTAATACACTTAACTAAAGGTCTAACTCATAGTCAAATATGTTTATGAAAGATGGAATATGACTCACTATACCCAACGCCGAGCCTTTGCATGCCTTATGTAAACCTCATTAAGCCATGCTTAAGCATCTCTCCACCTTGTAAGTTGTATGATGATGAAATTTCTCAATAAACCCTTGTAGCCGATGAAAATCCATCATAGTATATATCAATACTACTGTTGTCCTAAAATTCAAGATAGGTAAATCAGAGATTATTTAATATTTAAAACAGTGGTTAATTAATATGTTAAGTGTTTTAATTTCTTTTTCTTAATGTAAGGAACTCCAAACTTATGATAGAAGTTTGAGTATCAGAGAGGATTTAAAGACTCTCTGATGATAAAGTTGATATATTTATGGAAAATGTATTAAATGACTTAGGGTAATAAATAACTTAAAAGAGCTTTAAATTCAAGGAAAAAAACATGTTTGTTCTTAAATTTTAAGTTGGTTAATGCTCTGAAATTTATATATTTTTATCTTAAAAGATAAAAAAATTTTAACTTTTTACTTAGATGGTTCATGAGGTATTTATATTTCCTGAACCTTATTGTTTTTAGAGAAAAAAATGACTGAAAAGCCCTCTATTTTCAGCGGTATTAATAGGAGAAAAATATCTTTTACATATCATTAATGAGATAATTAGTATGATATATTTATTAAAAGACCTTGTGTACACCTATGAGTATAGCTATGACAATTTATCATGTTTTTTTTATATTTTTATTGTAGAGGATCGTCCATGATCAGACATATAGCTTTAAAACTTAAACATTAACAAGTTTTTTTGATTTGACATGTTTATTAGAATCATGTTACCTTAAAATTAACTAATTTGCAAGTCCAAATGAATTTGGCATATTCTTCAAACGTTTTATCCGAGATGATTTTTTTATAAGAATTTTAACTAAAAAATGAACTCATCAGATATTAGATAGTATAACCATCTTGAGTATATAAATCTTGATGCTTGGGATACATTGGGCCCATAAAATCATCATTAAATTAGAAATCAGAGGGTTATGATCTAATAATGGATTCCATGGCCTCCTACCTTGGTAAAACCCGATTCAATTTTTTTGAGTGAGAGATCTGAGATCTTTTCTTTGATTATGATAGAATCACCCACAAGAACTTATTTAAAACAGGAATCAACAAAATCTCTTTATTATTGTGCAGCCAATATCAATATATAAGAACAAACGAGGATAATGTTATCATGGAGATCTTGTTAAACCTGGTCTATTCGGTAAATTAACACGGGAAATCCATGATTTGAAGTCTAAATTGGAAAAATCATTGATTTGATCATTGTTTTGGGTGCAATATTCCTTCCTCCCTAATTTTGGACATGGAATGAGAAGAATTTTTTTGTGAAAACACTGCAAAGGAGCTCTGATGATAAGAATGAGACACATAAATGAGGAAGGCCTCTTTGTTTTGAAACTGCTTGTGGAACAAAGAGCGACGCCTGATCTTTCCAAATGTCTTCCATTACTACATCAAGAACACGTCACAAAGAAAAATAATAAAAAATGGAGAACTTGCTCGGGCTTTGGTTCCATTTGGTGGTCAAGTTACGACTTACGAGGGCATTCCAGATTCCAACACTGGCTCCAAAGGAGATGCCTGGGAGAACTGAATCAATGTCAGAACGTCTCCAATCAATTAAATGCAGACACCCAAGTAAAGAATTAGAAAAAAAAAACAATTCAAGTTAACGGGCCCTAAAACTCTGTTTATTAATTAATATATATCATAATTTTATATATTAATTATAAAATTATGACATCTCAATTTAGTTTGAATTTGAGTTAATCTCCTTTTCCCTTTGTTCTGCTTCACCCTTAGTTTGAATTTGACATCTCAATTTTCAATTCCAATGCCATTAGCTAATGCAAAATGACAAGGGCCATTACACTGACAGAAAATACACGCAAAGGCCAATTTGTTTTAGCTGTCTCTTTCCATTATTTGGGTTCTAGTGGCCGGCCAACTATGTAAAGTTTACCTTTGCAATCAAAATTTCTGGTACAAATGTGTTTGTTTCAGAGGTGAAGGTTTCGCCAAAAAAAAAATTAGTTTTTATAAATGAGTTTTTTATATAACTAGATCACAACCTTAAAATAAATAAACACCAATTATTGTGATATTTGTAAAGTTCCTATAGGATTCAAGACTATTGACTTCAAGATTTCATAGTGGGAAGTGTAATCGAATCAGTCTGAATCTCTAGATCCTGTCCGTCATAGCTTATATCTGCAATTCTTCATACTAATTACTGCTGTCTTATCGTGAATTTTATTAACATCCATCCTTCCTACGCAGAAGCCTGCACAAAGGAAGATGGAGGTATCTCACTGGTTCAACTTTGCAGCACTATTCTTCTTCCTTGTGCTTGCATCAAAGCTTGTTATATACAAACTTGGAAGTCCCAAAAACCTCCCACCTAGTCCACCTTCCCGTCCTATCATAGGGCATCTCCATTTATTAAAGCAACCAATTCATAGAACTCTGTGCGAGCTTTCTAAGAAGTATGGTGACATACTGTTTCTCCGATTTGGGGCTCGTAAAGTCCTTGTAATCTCTTCACCATCAGCCGTTGAAGAGTGCTTCACTAGAAAAGATGTAATATTTGCTAACCGCCCTCGTACACTAGCTGGAAAACATCTCAATTACAACTCGACAACGATGGGTTTCTCTTCTTATGGTGAGCATTGGCGCAACCTCAGGCGCTTAGCAACCATTGAGCTCTTCTCTGCAAGTCGTGTTGCCTCGTTCTCTGATATTAGAAAAGAGGAAGTTCAGCTATTGCTAAAGCAATTGTTTCGGGATTCCAGCAAACAACAGGCTAAGGTGGGGCTTACAGCAAGTTTTATGGAGCTTACATTCAATGTTATGATGAGAATGATTGCAGGAAAACGTTATTATGGAAAAGAAGTGGTGGATGAAGAAGCGGGACAGTTTCAGAATATTATAAAAGAAATGGAGGCGCTGCGAGGGAGTTCTAATATGAATGATTTCTTTCCAGTACTGCAATGGATAGATTTCCAAGGCTTGGAGAAGAGAATGATGGGGTTGAAGAAGAAGATGGACAAATTCTTGCAGGATCTCATCGAGGAGCACCAGAAAGTGAGGAGTCAGTCATCTCACTCCACCAAGATAACCGGTTTGGGCAACCAAAAGAGAAACATGACACTTATTGATGTTATGTTATCGTTGAAAGAGACAGAACCTGAATTCTATACTGATCAAACCATAAAAGGTGTAATCATGGTAAGAAAATCTCTAGAACTTATGATCCCAATTTCAACAGATTGACCAGAGACAACTGTTGGGGATCACAAGTGATCATTCCGTTAGGTGATGGGCAATAGGCTCTTTACTGTTGATAAATTTCTACTAATATTCCTGTTTATCTGATATCTTCATTCTGAAGACATACTGGTAACACATCTGAGCATGTGCAGTCAACACTAACCGCAGGAAGCCAAACTTCAGCAGCTACCTTAGAGTGGGCAATGTCGCTTCTCCTTAACAACCCGGAAACAATGCAAAAGGCTTCTGAAGAGGTAGATGCTATGGTTGGAACAGAGCACATATTGGATGAAGTAGATGTAACAAAGCTCAGTTACCTCCAAAACATAATTAACGAGACATTTAGGCTCTTTCCACCTGCGCCGCTTCTTTTACCACATGAATCTTCCGAGGACTGCACTATTAGTGGATTTCATGTGCCCCGAGGCACAATGTTACTGGTCAATACTTGGAGCATTCATAGAGATACCAAGCTGTGGGTGGAGCCAACAAAATTCATGCCAGAGAGATTTGAAGGTGGAGAAGGTGAAGGGTATAAACTGCTTCCATTTGGTGCTGGAAGGCGGGCTTGTCCTGGGGCTGGTCTAGCCAAGCGAATCATAGGCCTGACACTAGGTGTCTTGATTCAGTGCTTCGAGTGGGATAGAGTTAGCAAAGACGAGATTAATCTGACTGAGGGAACAGGGCTTACCATGCCCAAAGCTGAACCACTGGAGGCGTTATGCAGACCTCGCCAATCCATGGTCAACCTCCTCTCTTCTATGCGAGTTTGAGTGGGATAGAGTTAGCAAAGAGGAGATTAACTTGACAGAGGGAACAGGGCTTCCCATGCCCAAAGCTGAACCACTGGAGGCGTTATGCAGACCTCGCCAATCCATGGTCAACCTCCTCTCTTCTATGTGAAGCATATGGATGATTTTCCTCAAGTATGCTCTCTTTGTTTGCTCTGAGACATTCTATAACTAAGGGAATACTTTTTTCATAGCATCCACAATAATATATATAAGCAATGAAAACCTGTCCCAACTTTGATGAACAAACGAACCAGAACGTAGTTTTGGCTTGCTTAATTCCAGTCGCATGTTTTGCTTGCAATCTGACTAGAAAAGTTCCCAATATCCGATCATGTAACTTCCCTTAATTAATTTTAATGTCTGATTTAGCCATTCCTAACAAATTTGCTAGATTTGAACTCGTAATTATTTCATCAATAACATATTAGATATTATATTATTAGGTTCATAGAAACATAATTTTTTACGCAACAGCAGTTTCCAGCTTCTTAGTGATTTCCTGAACAGTTCTATATAGTCTTTTCTTTTTTAATGTAGATGCAGCTCTATATAGTTTAGTGCATGCGTGAGTGAACACTTTCAAAACTCCACTTGCTGCAACTCGTAAGGGGTTCAAATTTAGCGATGCACAGAGCTATGTTTATGGGGTGACCAGGTCCCTGCTTATGAGATTGCACATTAATTTTGAAGATTTTGCCAGTAACTCCATAGCCGAAGGCTTAATTCTGTCCTGTTATAAGACCTCTCTACACCGTGCAATTGAATGTTTTTTGAACAGTTCTATATAGCCGAAGGTTTTTTGGTGATGATTCCTTCGATTTGGGAGGGTTGCTGCACCTTGACCTCAAGATATTTCAGTGCAATCTTTCGTAGGTTTGAAATTGACACCATTTGGAGTGGGGAGGAGGTCATGTCCCGGGGCTGGCCTTGCTAATAGGGTGGTGGGATTAGCATTGGCTTCCTTGATTCAATGCTTTGAGTGGGAGAGAATTCGTGAGGAGGAAGTAGACATGTCTGAGGGGTCAGGAATCACCATGCTTAAAGCTAAGCCTTTGAAAGCAATGTTCAAAGCTCGCATGTCCATGATTGATGTCCTTGCGTAGCTGGGAATTCTGTCTGATCACCTTCGCAAAATAATCATTACAGATCCAAATTAGTTCCTCGACACTTGAAAGATCTTTATTATTTGTCTGTAGCTAAAGCATTCCAGCATCTTATCTTCTGTAATATAGAAAAGGGGTTTGAGAGTATGAAAGTGGTAATTTTTTTAAATGTTTTTTATTTATAAATATATTAAAATGTTTTTTTAAAAAATAATATAGAAAAATAATTTTTTTTTAAAAAAACTGTTTTTCTACCTGGAAAAATTATCACGTTTTAAATTGTGGTTTTTCATTTGAACCATAAGGTGTCATCTCACCCTTGATCTCCATATTTCTATTCGCAAAAATTACTCATTGTCATGGCCTGGTCTTAGATTACCGGTTACATTAGAGCAAGGTCGTGCTTCAAAGTTTTAGCTTCTTGCGTATTGCCTCAAAAGAGAGGGAAGAGCTCATTTTTGTGCTGTCCATTAAGCATCATTGCGTAGTTTGTTTTTTTATTTTTTAGTGAAATTTCGTTCATTGTTGTTATTAAAAAAAAGTGTGTTTATTATTGTACTTTTAAAATATAGCTTTTTATCTCCAAAATATTAAATTCGCCTGTTCAAAATAAATCAAAGTAAATCCAAATCACATAATTTAAAAAAAAATAAAAATTAAAATTGAACCATTTTAAAAGGTCTAACTAAATCAATTGAAATTGAGTTGTAGTTGAGTTCATAACCTCAATTTTTATTTAATTTATTTTAGAATCTAACTCAGGCTAATTTATGGGTTAATTCATTTGATTGGACTAGGTTTAATGAGAATGATTATCTTTAAAAAGAATCAAGAAAGAAAGAAAAAAAATAATTCAATTTTGAATATGAAATTTGCTTAAAAATAAAAGTTGAAGATTAAAGGATATTTTACAAATTTATATATCTTCGTGACCAAGTAACGTATCAATAGTTAATTTTTTTTTTTTTTTAATTTGGAACATTACCCATAATTTTGTTTTCCACAGCCGTCCACGTGGCATTGAATGCTCCTGATTGTCACGAATTAGATCTAAGGTGACCCGTCACACGACATCACCTCATCATAAAACGACGCCACACCATTTCCCCTTCACATTTCACACACCCGTAGGCCGTAGTACTTCCATCCTCTTCTCTCTCAGCCCCTCGCCTCTCTTGCAAAAAGAACCCCAAAATGTCGGACTCTGAAACTACCCCCACCGTCTCCACCACAGCACCGCCATCAGAGGACCACTCATCTGCGGAGGGTATAAAGAAGCAGGCAAGCGGCGGCTTTTCTGTGCCATCAGACGACCACTACTCTGCGGAGGGTACAAAGAAGCAGACAAGCAGCAGCTTTTCTTTTAGCATTTGGCCACCGACTCAACGCACTCGCGACGCAATTATATCCCGTCTAATCGAGACCTTATCCACCACGTCCGTTCTCTCCAAGCGCTACGGTACTATACCTAAAGAAGAGGCCTCCGAAGCCTCCCGCCGCATTGAGGAGGAGGCATTCTCTGGCGCCACCACCGTGGCTTCCTCCGAGAAGGACGGGCTTGAGGTTCTCCAGCTTTACTCTAAGGAGATCAGTAAACGGATGTTAGAGACCGTCAAGGCTCGGGCTGGATCGGGTGCCAATGGTGATAATAGTGCGACGGAGACAGCGAGCGCTGATGTGACGCCGAAGGCGGTGGCGAATGAAGAGGTTTCGAGCTCTGCTGAGGCTGAAGCTTGATCTAATTAGGGTTTTTAGCTTCAAATTTGGTATGCTTTTAGGGTTTTTTATCTTTTTAATTTTGGTGTTTACTATGTTGAGATCTGGATATTTTAACTTATGGTTTTTTATGGTGATTGTATGATGATAATGATTTAGTATTATTATTAATAACTAGGTTTATTCTAATTTCTGATTGTTACAGTTTTGTGTTTTGATGTGTTTGCTATTTGCTGGGCTATTTGTGATCATGACAGTGTCAATGAAGTGAAAATTTATGTCTCATCAGCATGTTCATTGATTGATATCATAGAAAGTTTAGGCCTCATCAGCATGTTCATTGATTGATATCATAGAATATAGGGCACACTGATGGGCTCGTGTTAGGGATTTGATTGAACGGTGGGCAAATTTTGTTTTGTGCAAGTAATTGTGGTTTCTTAGAGCCAAGTCTGTTGTGTTTGATTTAAGAGCTTGAACTCGTATCGATATGTTTTTTGCTTATCTTGAATTTCAATTGGGGCATTTTATAGAATTGTTTTAGAAATATAATCACTATACTACATTGCGTAGTGAAAACAAGAGAAATTGGACACATAGTGAAATGGGAAGAAAATGGGGAAAAAGAAAAATGTTGCGAATCTACATATTATTGCAGTATTTCCTCTGTCAATTGTTGGTGTTGTGAGATGTCTAAAAGAAAAAATCATTCCTTTTGTAACGAGTGGGAAGACATTGTTATGTTATTCAACCCTTGATTACGCATGTTGTGCAATTCTCATGAGATGCTTTTGTGTAGACTAGGCTTAATGCACATACAAGTCTTCAATTTTCACTCAGACACCTCAAACACTGTTGTTTATCTAATTTCTAGAATGCATACTTGTATGATGGAGTGTGGATATGAAGTGCTTATGCTAGTTGTTTTAAAAAAACTGTTATTTGGATAGTTGAACCCAGGGAAGTTTCTGTTCTAGAGAGTTTGGTACTGCTAATGTTTTCTACCATCTTTCTGGTTGATCCAAGTTTCAACTTGGTTCCTATACCTCATTGTTCCTGTGTTAACCCCAGCAGTCTGAAATTCCTTTTTAACAGTCTAGGACGTTAGGCACGAGCTACTAGTATTATGCTTAGTGACTGGAAAGTGTTCTTGTCCCCATTCATTTCTGCATCATATACTGATCATTCTGTGTTGGGTTGTGGGGCCGTTTTCAAATTCTGAAAACGATTAGGACTTAAATGTCACCGGTAACATCTCTCGTTGCAAAAGGCAGCCATTTCATTTTCTGGAATTTAAATCAGTTAGTATGACTGCAGTACAAAAGGCAGCCCATCTCCCCTCTTCATTTGACATATCCATTTATGTTTTTTTTTTTTTTTTGCTGGATCCTCCTGGCATAGTCTCTCTCTCAAGGGTACAACGTCACGGCAATTATTTTTCTCGATCGGGAGTGTCGGAAATGATATGGATGGAAAGAAGAAGGAATTCTTATCCTTTATTAGTAAAATGAAAGAGAGGATAAGGGTCGTCGCTTAGTATTTTAGTCAATAGTAATCCTGACTAGTCTCGGAGTTTGAGTAAGGGAATTGATTGTGTAAAAAGAATATATTAACACTTTTAGTATGTTTTACCTGAAAGACGTTGTATTGTTTATTTATCTGATATAAACCAAGGAAATGTTGTGTTTTCTAACCTTTGACATGTCTAAGGTTTAAGAAAAGGCCTCCTTGATAAGGATGTCTTTATCTTATCGAGTTAAACATTTAATCGTTCTAATGCTAACATAAAAAATAAAATAAATTATCTTTTTATTTAATATCAGAAATATATCTTGCATAAAAGTTTATAATCTTGTATATTAAAAGAAACAAAAAAAAAATTTATTTTAATATTAGAAATATATCTTACTAATAAATTTATAATCTCACATATTTAAAAAAATAAAATAATTTATTTTTGTATTTTTAAAATGTGGGTCAAAATCTTTTAGAATTTTACGAACTTCTAAAATTCATGCAATATTTTTTTTAAAAAAATAAATATGTCGAAGTATTTTAGATTTTTTTTTTAAAAAAATACTTAAATAAATTTAGGATTTTTTCTTAGGTTTTGTTTGGTAAAAATTCATTTTTTTTGTAATAAAACTATCAAAAATAGGTTAATGTATGTTTGTCAATCACATCTTTAAACTAAATAGGGCCTTAAATCTTTTAACCTAATTTTTATGTTAAAGATGTGAATGCAACAACATTTGTTAAGTATTTCAAATCTTTTTTCTATGCTTATAAACATAAACATAAAATAAAATAAATAAAAATCAACAGAAACAGGCAATGAGGAATCCACTTTTGAATTAACAAGATATATCTATAACAACTACTTTCTCTTGGCTTTTCTATTTTGCCTCTCACAAAAACTTTTGTTTAGGCTTTTGGATCTCTATACTTGTGTTTCTTAATGATATTTTTCTTATTTTTTTCTTCTAATCTTTTCTTTTTTTTTTCCTTCCTTATTTTTTAAGCTTATTTTCTTGATCTTAAGATGAGTATTTATAGGGTTTTACTAGTATTTTGAGAGGTCTTGAATTTATTTTTTACCTCTTGATCTTGAAAGAAGTTTTGTAAACTCTTGATATAAACTCATTAAGGAGCCTTTGTGTGTGAACACATGAAAATCAAATTAGTTTTTGCATGATTGTTGCATTATTGAGGCTAATTGAGTTACCCACTTTTGAGGTCTCATTGGACCAATTCTGATATCATTGTTGCTTAAGACCACTTGAAGTTGATAGATGGGGTGTAGATCTTTCATTTAGATCTAACTTTACTCAATTTAGAAGTCAGCAGCTTCATATTCATTCATTTGAAATTGTCATCTTGATTAGTTAAAATTGTCAAAACGGAGATGCAAGTTGACGAACGACGTGTCATTTACCCTCTCTTCATTAAGTCTGAATGACATATTGTTTAGGGTTCTTAATTTGGGATTTGACATATTTCAATTGAGTCCTTATTCTTTTAATTACTTTTAATTATACTTGCAATTGCCTTCAAATTTTTAATTTCATGCAATTTTACCCTTGTCAAACTCAATTGGCAGTCCCAAAGTTGACCGTTATTTTCATTTTAGTTCCTAATTCTAAATTTGTGTATTTCGATCCTCAATTGACCTGAAAATTTTAATTTTTTCAATTTGGCCCGTGATTTGGTCAATTTCAACCCTTACATTCACATGTCTTTTTCTATTTGGTTATTGGTGTTGGATTTCTTTATTCAAGTCCTTAATTGCCCATTAAACTTCAATATTTATGCAATTAAGACCCTAATTTGACCAAATTAACTCTTAAAAATTACAATTCAACCCCTAGACTTTATTTTTTTTTAATTAAAGCCTAAATTGATTACAAATATCAATGTTTCTTGCAATTAAGCCCTTAATAAATTCAATTAAATCTTGAAAAATTTCAATTGAGTCCTTAAACATCCAATTTTGAATTTTCCTTCTGAAATTGAATTTTCTTTGCTAACTCATCAGTCGAAAATACATTGTTAAATTTTTAAATCTTGTATATTTTGATCTTCCTCAAACAGTCTTCAGCAATTTCCTAGCTATTCTGGTGTATTCTTCTTATTGGTATATTTTTTTTATTTTTTTTATTTTTTTTCAATTTTTTTTTGTATTTTTTTTTCTGATTTTTTTTGGTTTATATGGACCCCCTAAAATGGGTAACAACACTGTCTTTATCAAATATTTATTGGTTGGTATATATTTCTGTTTAAGCATGTTATCAATATTCTGCTTTAATCTAGGATGACCTGCCTCACCTGAGTACATTTACTCAATGTCGAAGTTGTGCTGCTGCTTGGACAGCAGAATGAATTGGTTATCCGTGGAGTGGCGGGCATACTTTCGGATCCTGTTGATTATACCCGTGATGTGTGTCATAGCAATGATATAGTACTTGAAATGCACCTCCACTGTTGATTATACCCGTGACCAGTGGCCTAAGCATTTTAGCGCAGGAATTGCTTTTTCTCTACCGAAAGGAAATACCACTCTTTAAGCTTAGAAAGCGTATTGTGAACTGTCAGTGGAAAAGAAAGGGCTCTTTAAGCCAAGACAAAGGGCATTTTTGAATGAGGTTAAGCCAGCAACGAGAAAGAGAAGTAGGAGATTAGGCCGCCTGATTCAGATCAAGGAGAAATTCCCCCAGAAAAGAAAGGGTAGAGCCTTAGCTATAGTCTAACTAGGTTGGTGCTTTACCAATATTAACCCTTGATGTATGCTCGTATTAGGATGATAATATTTGTGACTTCGAAGTTTGGAATTGCAGTGTTTGAAAACGTCCTGTTTCTTTCAAGACTAGGGACTTTTATACTGTAGTTTTGTGGACCGCATACATGCTTCTACTGTAACATTCCTTGCCCCCCAACCCTGTAATTCTGATTGGTTTGGATTATTAAAATTGTTTATAATGCTCAAGAAAGTTGTCATGGGATAACTAAATGTTGTCTTAGGTTTCAGAGTGTCCAGTCCTGCTCTTCCGTCTCCCTGGAGATATTTCACACTTGCACTGCACGTCTTAGATTGCCTTTGTGTTTCAAAGCCTTGCAAAACTTTTAAGAGCAGCAGATCAAAAGCCATTCACTCGATCCTCACTTCGAAGTTCCAACTCTATAGCTTTTACTGAAAGGAGGGTATTAATCAGTAATACTCTGCTTTTTGTCTGGTATGTCTCCTTTTGGATGAAGTGGATTTTGCTTCAACAAACTTTTCATCGCATGCATCTGTATTATCCAGCTGGTTGAAATATTTTGAAAGTTTTCCCTTGACAGTTGAATCTTTGTATGATAAGTAGGTAACCTAATTGAAAGGATATCTACTGTCGGTAATTTGTAGTTATTTCGAGGACCACACAGAAGTTGTTCACATTACAATCTAGTCGAAGGCTCATGTCTAATCATATAGTCCATGCATGCTCGATCAAGGTTAGATTGGCATGGAAGTTTAGATTGTTTTGAGTGATTCCCATCATGCTAATCTCTCTCTCTCTCTCTCTCTCTCTCTCTCTCTCTCTCTCTCTCTATTCTAGTAGTTTTAACCTAGAACAGTTCTATATTTTTCTGTATCCGGGTATAATTTATGCAGGCATACCCTTCGCATAAATTAATTAGTCCTATAGTTATTGTTCAGGTCTTCTGGATGTTCTTCGGTATTTATCCTCGGTGCTTAGAAAGAAACCCGAATCCCTTTACGAGACATCAACATAAGTGGTGGCTGAAGTTATTCTCGTGCACTCTCTCTCTCTCTGGAGTCCGGAATTTAGAATCAGTATAAAAACCATAGTTATAAGACCGGCCTGAGTCACTGTTTTGCAGTGTTAATGGTCAACTGTTTTGCAGCTGTATTCCCAAGTTTTTGACCAGAAAATCGTAGTGGGTGGTGGTGATGAAAGCATTTCTGTCAAAATTATATATTCCCATCCATTTGAATTCAATCGCAAGGGTGTCAGCAGTAGAAGCTCGGTGCACTAGTTGTCGGTTCTCTACTACATTTTCTTTGCTCTTTCTCCTTTTTTCTTGAAAAAAAAAAGGTCAGGTTAAATTAGGTGGTGTTTGACAAACAGTGACATGGATGAAAAATTGAGGAGCTTGCCAAAAAGAACAGAGAGTTGTTAATTTGATTACATTTTACCTACTTTCTCATCAATGAGTTGTACACTGTAATTCTTCTAATAATATATGGTGTAAATTGATTTTATGATATAATCATAATGGGAAAAAGTAAAGGTTTTTCTCCTAAAGAGGGACACCCAAGACATTTCACTGCAATTTTCTAGCACAAAATTTTGCCACTTGGATTTTCTATATCTTTTTATGATGACCAATTTTAATTTCAATAGAGGGGAACATGCATTTTTTGATTCTATGTTTAGTAATGCGATATATTTTATTAAAATATTTTTGAATTAAAAATATATTAAAATAATATTTTCCAGATTTTTTTAACTTTTCACATCTTTATATTGAAATTATTAAATATGCATAAAAAATTAATTTAACCGCAAAACAAGCACTTGCTAGACAATGGGCAAACAGTAATTCAAGCATAGGAAACCGAACCTTATTTTTTATTGCAAATGGAGGCGATATCGAGTGCCTATATTTTGGCGTGATCTAGTGCCATATTTTATTGCCACCATTCTATCAGAATCTTCTTTTTGACTTGGAGGCATTAATGTTTACAGAATTGTCCGAGCGAGAGAATAAAGCTCGTCGACTTCTCTGAATGTATTGGATAGCATGAGTGCCGAATTTATAAGAAAAAAACAACTCATTACTCACAGGTGCATTAATTTTTATCAATGTTCTTCATATGATTGAATTATAAGAGATGATATTACGTGCTGTGTTCCAGAGGTTTAGTAGATGCCCTGTTGATGACATGTATAAAAAGGTAGAGGCCAAATTGTATCCAAAGAGTTTATCTATAATGTTTCTATATCTGTAGCACTACAAATTACATTGTACTGGTCTATAAGATCAGTCCTTTGAAGGGAAAATCCTGGCAAATACAAAAACATGGGAAAACATGAGGGGGGGGGGGGGGGGGGGGGGTGCAAAAAGAGTCATGAAATCTGAGTGTTAATGGCCAGGGCCTCTTTTGCTAGGTCCAGAAGCCAATTTAAACATCAAGCTTCTCAACGAAGGACGACCGCCAGAGTTGTTTGAAGAAACAACAAATGAAGCCACGCCCTTTGATTCTTGAGCTCCATCTACTTGCTGGTATCCTGTGGTAGTGATGGTGCTGGAAGTTGAACGAAGGGCCCTGCAATGGACGACTCTCATCTCTGTCGACACCACCAATAGCATTAGGCCTAACGCAAACCAAAGGCTCTTCATTGAGCTCCCTTTTGTCATTGAGATTTCCATACCTTTAATTTGTTTCGAATTTCTATCTCTCAGAGAATTAGGTCGTCGTCTGAACCTGTTTTGATCAGTTCTGATCTCTCACACAAAGCTGAACTAGCTAGCTTCTTCTGTAATTCTTGTTGGGCTTTGTATTTGTGTGCCGTTTGATGCATATATTTATAGCAGTGTATGCTTGGTATGGACGGTGAGGCTCCTTGTCAAGTGGGACCGTAACAAGATCATCTGACTTGGCACAAGCAAGCTACCCCTTTCTTTTTCTCCTTTCGATCTGTTTAATTTGTGGTTTTATGCAAGACTATCGACCGTTTGGTTAAGGGCTAGTACGGGCCGCGGGGAGGTTGGAGGGACATTGAGCTTTTGCTTTGAAAACGTTCGTGCTGTTTCAGTTTGACCGTGTGCATTTATTCAAGCTGTGCAGTACATATATTACATAAAGTCGTGAGGAAGATAGCAAGAAACTTCAATACGTTACATATATGTATATGTAAGTGTGTGAGACTGTGCGATACAAAATAGTGCCTTTTCTGCATGGTTTCACACGGTTTCTGAGTTCAGAATCAAAGCGTGTGTTTACATTTGTCCAAGACGGTGCGTCCCTAGGGCATGGTCAATAAGCCAGGAGGGGGCAGCAGAACATGCTAGGCCCGTATATGATTAGGCAGCAAATTAAGTACTCATATTGAGGAGGGGGGGGGGGGGTTTGTAGCCATGTTAAGGCTATTTTAAGCCTATATTATTAAAATTTAATGATTTTAAAATATAAAGTATCAATTATTACCATTAAATTTCACTATATTATGCCTTGCAGCATCCACAATGTAATTTCAAGCTTTCATTATCATGAAACTTGATTTGTACTCACAAATCAACTCAAAACCTTGCTGACTTGATATCTAGCTTAGGTTAGATTTCATTTTAAACTTTTTTTCTTTTATCAAAAAATTATCATTTTAAAGATTTTATTTTAAGAAAAATCATAGCATAATAGCAAATCAATCCACTACCATAGTTTTAAGCAACTTTTAGATTGTGTCTTATAGAATAGATCTAATATGAAGTTGTTTAGGGGAGTAGTAGGAGTTGTTTTTTAAAATATTTTTTATTTAAAAATATATTAAAAAAATTATTTTTAATATAAACACATCAAAATAATCTAAATTAATAAAAAAATAATTTGAATTTTTTTAAAAAAAAAACTTGCAAAATTACGGTCAACCAAATCATCATGCACCCTCAAAGTGAGGTGAGGAGGTGCCACAGAATGCAGCATCCTACAGGCTGAAAAGGTAGGAATCCTTCGTCGGTATACACAATTTTCTGATATATAGTTTTACTAATAACAAAGCTTTTCTAGCTGTCGTTGTTGTCAAAGAAAGGCATTCAGGCTCAAAGTTTTCCACGTTCCTTTTCAAACCACATGCCTTTCAAGATGCGATAGACCACTTGGTGGATTAAATTGTTAAATCTCTAATTACTCCTTATTTACCTGTAGAAGGATTGACAATAATATTGTTGTCAGAATGATATGATCAGGTCTATCCTTTGACTATTACATAAACTCGATACTGGTTGCTAGTGCTTTATTATGCTTTAATTAAGCTATTAATTTACCTGTCTTTTTGGTACCGATTGAGACTTTGTTGTATGCATGGAATCAATCAAGTGATTTCCATGCTTCTCTAAGTAGATCAAACGACGACGATGTATGTTTAGTATTGTTGTTGTAAATTTTTTTATATAACCAAGATTTTAAATTAATAGAATTTTCAGTGAAATTCATTTATAAATATGGTATGTATTAATTAAACACTTTCAAAATTATAACCGGAATAAAACATAGTTTCAACTACACGGCAACTCTCCAAAACCAACCTAATATCATCATCAAGAAAGCAAATTAAAGCCCTTTAACAATTACAAAGAAAACATCGGTGTACAATGTGCATCGATCTACATTAGCATGTATGCTGCCACTGTCCTTGATCGGATGATAATTGAATTATAAGCTGCTCTGACAACAATACCATGGTAATAATAACACTTTATAATCAGAAAAGTTCGACGCAATTAGGTTGCTAACTTTATGAGTTTAGTTAAGGTTTGGGATTTAACAACAAAAACGAAATTATTAGGTTGAAAGGTAGGTTTTAATAATAAAAAGGGCCAGTCAAATATTACATCGCATGAGTGTTTCATTGAGTCCTGACCCTCTTCATTCACATGTGTCCCCAGAAATTGTCATAAATCAAATGTCAATGTTTTGATCATGTTTCTGCTTGAAATATCAGCATGGTGTCTGCCGGAATACTTCGACAGATTATATTAGTCAGACTTGATTTGCGAATTTATTGGAAAATGATACTTTGTTGTTTGGTCAAATTATTGGGGGCAATATAGGTAAATTATTTTTATTAAAATAATATTATTTTATTTTTAAAAACTTTTTTTTTTATATTGATAAACTTAGATTTAATCGAAGCTTAGTCAGGTTAATCGTTTCAAATAAAAACTCTTCTCCGACCAGGCAAATCTTAACAACCATGTAAAACACATTAATTGCAACCAAATCATTTAAGGCAACATTCCCCTGCAATTAATATAACTACCAATCTTTCAACCTGATGTCAAATATATGCTAGGATTTGGCATCTTTTTTTTTTATTATTATTATTTGTTTACTAGCCACAGCCAGTTCCTATACTGATCAAATCAGCCAACTTGCAGCCAAATCGTTTTGCAAGATTTACGGAGCTCAAATATATATATTAAGACACCTACAATTGTGTGTTCATGAACATTGTGTATCACGAACATACACTCGTGTTTTTAAGTTTTTCTACATTAGATCTGGCTTGCCAATTTACCGCATAAAGTTGATAAGCCTACCGAAAGAATTCTTTCGTAAGAGAATATGATTATGGTTTTCTTTATTTGTGAAAAAAAAAAAGTGAAGCAATGGTTCAGTTAAAGAATTTCTTAACCCCCGATTTAAAGAATAAATTTGACATTAATTTATGGTTTTATTTTTTTATTTTATCTTGGTCAAATATGATCTATATAAAGATGTGAAATGGGTATTAAAGAATCTATCTAGAGGCTCATGAAATGAATAAGATGATCTAAAATGGAGATAGTTATTATTATAGTTGTTGAGTTATTTTTTATATTTTTTTTATTAAAACCTATAAAATTAGTGTACAATCTGTCC
The DNA here is from genome assembly GCF_951802175.1 of Populus nigra. Classification (NCBI taxonomy): domain Eukaryota; kingdom Viridiplantae; phylum Streptophyta; class Magnoliopsida; order Malpighiales; family Salicaceae; genus Populus; species Populus nigra. The sequence continues at coordinate 47,713,469 of NC_084853.1, read as the reverse complement.
TTTTTCTTTACTGTATGGGGCGAAAATGCTATCCACATTCATTATTCCCCTTGAATTCTTAATTTTTTTAATTTCTCATATTAGGTGAGCTGATTAGTCTCCGATTGCATTCGATTTTCACACTACTTTGTTGATCACGCATGCAACTACAACAAGCAAGTAGCAATCTTGCGGCCATGATCACAAGATTTTCTTCTTGTCCTGGCGAGACTTAAACTGGAGATGTCAACCCATCATGGATCATGCGCTGAGGAAAACATATTGTAGATACCTGTCTAAAATAATGCCATCAACATTCTGATGCCTTGTGAATATTAATTTTCATACTATGTTGCTGGACTGGCAATAATTCCTGCAAGGGATCTTGGAATAGTCCGGCAGGAGGCGAATAAGCCAGCACTTGCCAAGGTTGAAAGTTGTGGATTTGTGTTTCCATTTAGCAGAACCAGCAAGGGATCGAAAGGCGTTGACATTATTCAACCAGATCCTCTCCTCATTCACGGGTCGACTCGAAGAAGAAAGAATATTTCATTTTTCAAAAGAACCCATTTAATATAGGGGATTTGGTAAACATAAAGCTTTCTCAAATTCCATATTATTATTTTAAGATTAATAATACATATTAATAAATAAAAATTATGAGATTCTAACTCGTAATCGCTTGATTATCAAGATAAGATTATAGTATTATGTCAAAAAATCAATTCAATCTAATAATTTAAAATTTTAAATAAAATTTTAAAATATAATTTATATTATTTTCTAACAAATATATCATACTTTTATATATTTTTAGAAAAATATGAGCATAAAAAATGTAAATATTATATTAATAATATATTCATTTAGTCTTACCTAATCTTCATCTAAAACCGTCAAAGAATTTCTTGATAAAAACAAAATTACCTAAGAATTCATGGAATTTCGATCATGTCCAATGGGTCCATTAATTAATGAATTGTAAAAATATTATATTATTAAACCCTGTCCATGTCAATGTCAATGTCAATGGATGGAAGTAGTAATTTATGGGTTAAAGCTGGGTTTTGTTTTAACTAGTTTAAATATTAATTCAATTAAATTCAATCAATTCAATAATATTTTTCATAGTTATTAAGCTTAGTGTATACTAACATATTAATCCGGTAATTTGTTGATTAAAAAATTAGCTAAGATTGATTATTTTTTAAAACTAATTTAGACATTGATCCAATTAAATCTAAATAACTTGACAAATCAACTTGTGATCTAGTTCATATAGTTAAAAAAAATTAAAATCTTATTGGATCAACTCCAATAATTTAAAAAATATATATTCAAAACAAGGTTATTTTAGTTTATTTAAAAAAATTGTTCAAAACAATATTTTTTTAATTAAAAAAATAATAAAACAACATCATTTTAAAATTGGATAAACAACCTAATAACCCGAACCTCTAACCATATAAGAAACCAGTCCGGTCCATAAAGCGATGACTTTGTTATTCTTTATTCTTGCAATTTCTTTATATAATAATAATAAGTTTGACTGTAGTGAAAGCTTGTATACAGTATGCAATTTCACTTTGTCGAGTACTTGTCACAATCATGTATCACATTTTTTGCTGAAAAAGGGAGACTTTTTGGCCTTTTGGACATCTGGTATATGTTGAAATTTCTCAAGCAAATTGAGGTACACATGCGCTGTTTATTTCCCTAACATGCAGTCCATGAATTTTCCACTTGTTCATTCTCCTATTTATACCCAAAATATTTCCTTTTTTTTTCTATCAAACAACTTGAGCAACAAAAATGAAGCATCCCTGTCGTAGCTTCTCATATTCCTTGATTAAATCCTCTGCCACTATTATCACATTCATCCTCGTCCTGTCATGTTTCATGAACGTGGAGAGCTCTAGGACTTCAGGGCGGCATCTGCTTTCTCCTAGTTCAACCAACGCATTCAAGAAAGCTACAGCTTATGGCGCCAGTCACAGTCACGGAGGGCTTGAACACCTATCTCAAGAGTACTCTGGCCCCAGTCATGGAGGGATTGGTCACCAATTAATAACCCCTTGACTACCAAGTTCATATTCAGCTAATTGTTTCTATATATTTTTTTGTTTCAATTTCTATTCAGCTGCCTGCAGAATGTATGGTCTTCCTCGTTATCATGTATTCGACTAGAAAAGTTTGAACCTAATACTATGTTCTGTTTGTGATTGCATTGAAGAAGGGCGAGCTAACTGCATTGAAGAAGGGCGAGCTAACTCCAAAAATCCATCCTCAATTCAGATTGCAATATGCAACTCGCCTGCATAGAGCTAGAATCGCTAGTAATCGACCGTTAGCCAGCCATTGTGGATTGGGATTTTTTAGAATATGATAGTCATATTTATTATATCTAAATTATTTAATTTAATTCAAATGGTTATGATTTGATGTAAAATATAGAAATAACAATAACTTAAATGTTTGATATTTTTATTTTATTTTTACCTAACTGAAGTCATTAAATTTAAAATCAATGATGAGAATTAGAACATGATCGATAATATTTCTTTAAAAATATAAAGAATTCAAATCTCATGTGTATGAAGACATTTTTGGCATTTGTATCTCTTCATGGTTTAATTATTAAGTGTACAAAAAACCTGTAAATTGCCAAAAACAAATAATAAAAAAACAGAATAATATTTTCATAAAAAAGAATCATTTCGAGACACCAAAAACAATGTTATGCATAGTTGAGATCATAAAAATCAGTATTCCATACCAAAGGTTAAAGGCTAAAATAACATAAACTTGATCAGTTGTGATTAAGACTTGATTAAAGAAAATTCCGAAGTTTGGATATTATTTTAGCAACCCTTATTGATAGAAAGAGGCAAAAGCTAAAGGAAGAAACCACTCATCTTTAAGCCAAAACTCAGATCACTAAATCGACCACATCCTACAATTACATACTCGCATATCCATGAACATACACAAGAAGAAGAAGAAGAAGAAGAAGAAGAAGAAGAAGAAGAAGAAGAAAGAGTTGTAAGTGAAAGGAGAAAGTGTACTCACATTCAAATTTTTTGATGAAGGAAGAGAAAGAGAGTGAGGCTCGATCTAATTTGATGAGAGTTCAAGATGGGTGGAAATATGAAACGTAAAAAGAAGATTAGTGGGGATAAGAAAAGGAAAAACTTTGTCATTTAGAGGATTCCATTTAGATTTTCATGCAATGGAAGGAATGGCTAAATTCTTTTTAAGGGTATTCCATTCAATGAGAAAGAAAATCTTGTATGACCAAAAAATCAGAGAACTTAAATCAAACAAAATAGTGTTGCTCTACGATATTGGGCAGTGATGGAATGAAAGATGGGACGGTCATTTGACTTTGCCAGTGCAAGAATCAAGTTGCAAGAGCAAGAGGGTAATGGCTACATTTGACTTCGGCTCGCAACTTGGGCTTTAATTTAAAAGGATTAAACAAGAGTGACGATGCTCCTATAACCACCGGGAACGGTCGGGCATCTTTTAACTATCTTATACATATAGTTATAAAAGCCAGATGATTTGACAGATAAATCTAGAATTTATTGATCTTGGACCTCGACTAATTTGGATTGAAAGAAGAATAGGTTAAGATGTTAATCCAGCTTAATCTGATAAAAATTCTAAATAGACCCCAGGATTATTTATAAAAAAAATTAACTATGCTCCGACCAGTAAAATCATAGAGGGTATTATCCTAAACAGTGCATACTCCGCCATGCTCTTTTAGCTCAGACACATGATATATGTTTTATGCCTTAGATCGTGGGGACAACTAGAAGTCCCAACTAAGGCCCATTCGTTGTTTATGAACAAGCTCATTTCCAAATGGCCCTTCAAGATTCATCAAATTATTTGTTCAAGAGAAAGGAGAAACAAGGAGAAATTAAAATTTTATCATGGCAGACAAAAACCTTGTAAAGGGAGAAATTAAAATTTTACTGTGGCAGACTAAGACCTTGTGTAGGGACTAGGGCAGCCTGGCACGGCCTGTGAATTGCCCAAATACATTCAGTCCAGGTAAGTTTGTCTATGGGCCAAGAAATGACATGTTGTAGATACAGAACGCACGTAAGCATCAACACATAAGAGAATGGTTGCCAGGAGAGTGGTTGTCAAATCCATATGTAATAGAGTTTAGGGTGTAGGATTTAGGAAAATTAAGCTTAATATGTTATCAGATTTATATACTTTCAGGTTAAGTATATAATTGAACTTAAGAGTATTTAATTTGATATCTTACTAGATTTAGATTTATATACATTTAAGTTCAGCGCTAAGCTGACAAAGTAATTAAATTTAATATCTTATTAGATTAAATGTACTTGGACTCGGAATGTAACTGAACTCAATAATATTGAATTTGATATTTTATCAAATTTATATATACTTTGACTTAGAAAACATTTAAATTTAAGGATGTTGGATCTGGAAAAAAACCAAACTCATTCACCAAGATTTAGTATTCTATCAAGCTTAGATACATTGGGTTACTACCATGCATTTAACTCTTTTAGTCCTTATTTTTTTTATTTAACACATTAAAGATATATTTATCCATTGATTTGATAACTGAAACAAGTATGTTATTGAGTCGATTTCAAATTGGATTCAAGTACTTTGGTTTGTTTTACAACCCTACCCACTCCCTTGGAGAAAATTCTGATTTTTCTGTGTTCAAGGTTTCAAACACTTGGTTCTACTCACTAATCAAATTCCAATTGCAAGGCTTTAGAATGCCAATCCTGAAGCAACTTCGTTCCAGACCGTGCTCCAGGGTGGCTGATGCTGATTGATCTATCATTGATATTTGGCATCTAACCCTCGCATTTGGAAGCATTCCTTCATGATGAAATACTTGTACACGTCAATTCTAGGCTTCACATCATCTTCATGACACCGTTACCTAACTCTTCCTATTTGCTGCCAGTATGGTATTATATTAATGTATGCTTGTTTTCTAATTTAAGAACCAGATTATTCTGTTATTCTGTTATTCATGACACTTTTTGATAAAGTTTTATTAATGCCATAGCAAATCCCATTGAGATAAAAGATTTTTGTTTTTATAGTGTTGTTGGGGATATTTTTAGGCTGGTCGTCAAAAAAAAATGCCTTTCAATTTAAATTATAGTAAAATCTTGGGTGCGAGAAAAACTATAATTTATAATTTTTTTATTTTTTTAAAATTACAACCGCAAAAGCTACCGTAATACAAAACAAATTCAAAATGTAATTTTTATGGAATTGCATGCCTTGTTGATTATAAGAATTGTCTTGACCTTGCGTGTGAGAACTTTGGATTCTTAGAATCACTTCAACCATGCCAACTTGATAATCACATGGTTATGGTTATGGTCAAGGGGCATCGCTAATCCACTTTGGAATTAAATATGGTGTAGAAAAAAAGAGAGAACTCATGGAGCAGCCAACGTAGGGATCCGGTGGGTCGTGCCAAAAACCTCACTTTCAAACCAGATTCTCAAAATATTGTTTGGAATAATTGTAGCAAAACAACAATTTAGAAAGCCAAGGGGGGAAAAAGTAGAAGAAGCTCTTTTCTCTACCACTGAATTTGCTCTCTTCCTTTATCCTCGTTTTTCTTTCTTTGTTTCCTGTTTCGAAGACTTGAAAGCTTCTGTTAGTTTTCCCGAGCAGCCAATGAAGGCTCTGTGTGTGCTTTGATGCTCCATGAATCCATGCGCAAATTAAGCCCAGCCAATTGGTTCATACAAAGAAAGTAGAAGAAGACCCAATCCATTCGGTTTCCGAAAGCCTTTTAGGATAAAAAGACATGTAAAAAGTCATGATTTCGTGGTCCGAAAGAGTTTTTCATTTCTTACATAATTTTTGCTTGGACTTTAGATTTTTGAAATTTATTTTCACTGTTTTATAAGAATTTCTAACATTTTGATATCACTAATAAAATAAATGGATTAAAAACACTGATTATTTTCTCCTCTTACCCATTTCTTTTGCTATATTCCTTCACTGGCCCTCTGGGAGAATCATGTGCATACGTGCAATACAACAAAAGGTGGAAAAACACAGACCAATAAACCCAAGTGGTTTCAAGCATGCTTCCATAGATTGAAAAAAATTCTCATTTTAGTTAGTTTCAAAGAAGATAGTCAATTCTGTTCTGGTTGTAATTCTGTTCTCTCAATTGTAATGATATGTTTTAGTTTTGAAGTATTTTAGCATGTGTTTTCGGGAATGTACTATTCTTTTATATATATAAATACAATTCAAAATATTAATACAATAAATATAATTTCAATTCAAATCTAAAAATTAACAAATTAAAAATTATGCTATTCAAATTTCAAGCACAAAGTAAAAAATTAGAGTTGAACTTATTTGAAATTATACAATTTAAACTCCAAACACATATAAAAAAGTAGGAGTTGAGCCAATATAACTTAATCGACTCGATGAGTTCAAAAATAACTTGGATAACCGATAAAAATACAATTTGACTATAAAAAAATCAAAAACAATATTTTTTTAAAAAATATTGAGACGACAACATATTAGATCGACCCAGGTTAACCTTTTAAATCCGTGATCCAAGTAATGAAATCATGATAACTTCGAATAAAACAAATTATAAGACTCAATTCTCAATAAACCCATTATTAAATGATACAATTTAGAAAAAAAATTAATTTTTAAAAAAGACAATAAAATTACATTTCTAAATAAAAATCATGAATTTAGACAAAATTACAAAAATACATTTAATGAGTCCATGAGTTATTTTCTATATTTGTGTCCTATCATTGGTAGTTTCATAAGGTTTTTCTAGACTTTGATTACCCTTAGATTTTAACATGAGATATAAAAATATATTAGGAGACTCTTTGTAAAATTTCAACTCAATTTAATTGTTGGATTGAAAGATATGATTAATACCGTAAAATTAGAAAATATTATTTAAAAAAAGTAAAAAACAAAACATTATTTAGCCAGAACATAAGCCAGAATTTAGATGGAATTTTTGGAGTAGACTGAGATTCTTAAAGAAATAAAATTTATTCTAATATGTTCTGTTTTTTAAACTATAACAAAAATAATTAACAAATCCAACAAACTTGAATTACAGGTTGACTTGAAAAAAAATTGAAGACTCCAAGTATAAGTATACGTGTATTTTTATGGTTGTAATTTAAAAAAAATTATAAATTATAATTTTTTCAAATTAAAGTTTTAAAAAAGAGTTTGTAATGAAACTCATTATTCTAATTACAATTGTTAATTCTAATATGACTTATCACACGATTATCTAAAAAACTAAAGAATTAAAATATGTGTTTAGAATTGTGATAGTTTTTATTGATATAATTTTAAAATTTTTTTTTTTGAGAAAAGCTATAAATCATAATTTTATTATTATTATAATTTTATTTTTTGTAATCCAGGTTTCAAAAGAGTTTGATTAGATGACCCTTGAAAATCCTTTTTCCAGATATGACAATATTTTCAAGTTTGACACCAAAGCAACATGATAAAAAGAAAAAAGAAAAAAAGAAAAAAAGAAAAAAGAAAAAAGAAAGTAGAAACAAAACGCACCGTCATACAGATAACAAAATTACTAAAATAAACGCAAAATAGGACAAATTCGTCAATTACATATACACAGATGATAATAAATAAATAACAGCATCAACTCACCTTCTTGTCCTCTTCGATAACAACCAAGACCAGGCCCCATTAAGTCCATCATCTCTTCTCTACCTCCTCCGTTATTTCCTTTATCTAACCCTCTCCCTCGTCCCTCTTCCTCTCATTCATCTCTCCATGAAGCGCCCACTAGACACCGGACCCGAAATCCACAACAAAACCGACATAAAAATGAAGAAGAAAAGGCTCCAAGAAGAAGGAGAAATCAAGGAAGAAATAGAATCCGAAACCAATACAGGAACTGGGTTTATGAATTTAGACGAGAATTTACTTTTCGAGGTGTTGAAGCATGTAGACGCGAGGACTTTAGGGACGGCAGCCTGTGTGAGCAAGCAGTGGCACAGGACAGTACAGGACGAGAGGTTATGGGAGCTGATCTGTACCAAGCACGGGGCTAATATTGGCTGTGGTAATCAACAACTGAGATCTGTTGTTTTAGCTCTTGGTGGGTTTCGTCGACTTCACTCTCAGTATCTCTGCCCCCTGTCAAAACCACACTCAACTCCTGCACCCTCTTCTTCTTCTTCTCCTTCCGCCCGGAACCCGTTCCCGAAGATGAATGGGAACAAGCCACCGGCTAGGTGGGGCAAGGATGAGGTGCATCTGTCTCTGTCTTTGCTTTCAATTCGGTATTATGAGAAGATGAATTTTAGTAACAGAGGAAGGTGAATTAGAGTTAATTTATGTAATTTATACAAGAGAGTGTCTTGTTAATCTTTTTTTTCTTGTTTTTGTCCAAATTTGAATTCGGTATTTTTATTTTTTTTGGGTTTTGGTTTGGTTTTTTGTTGTTTTTGATATGGGTTATGACTGACTAGATCTGTACCGTGTATGTAAGCTTGTTGTAATGAAAAATGTTGTTTCACATTTTTGCTAGATTTAATGTTTTTGTCCAAATGAGGAGTAGTGGAAGGATTACGCCTTAATCTCTGAGCTTGCAAGAGCTACAAATCTGTGTTTGGACAAGATGAGAAAAGAGCGTGATGATATTTTTTTCTTTTTGATTGGAGGGAGAAGCATAAAGCCATTAACAGACAGAGCCAAGGTGGGTACAGTTGAAATTAAATGTCTGCCACTGCCCATGCCTTTTGTCAATTTTGCCATGGCCTGATTGTAAGAGACAAGATGTTGAGGATTAGATTTGTAAAAGCCCTCGAGTACCTGAAAAGAGGATTGGATTGTCGTTTATGTGGTCTTCATGATTCCACCGGGGGGCGTTTGGCAGGCCCGGCTTGACTTATTGGTATTGAGTTTTGAAAGTTATTTTAAAAAAATTTAATTTTTTTTTATTTTTTTACATTATTTTAATTGTTAATCTAAAAGTAATTTAAAAAAAATAAAAAAAATATTATTTTAATATATTTTAAAATAAAAAACATTTTAAAAAATAATACCTATTAACTTATTAAATCCGTGAACTTCTGTATTTTTTATTTTTTTGACGTTTGAGTTTGATTATCTAGAGTACATTTATTAAGCTCTGTTTGTTATTTTCTAAAAGCATAGATTGTTTTAATGTGATAATATTAAAAATAATATTATTTTAATATATTTAAAAAAATCATTATTATAATTCTACATGTTCTCAAAAACTGATGCCTCGTCAAGCATTTGTCAATTTAGAATCTAACTGTGTGTGTGTGTGTGTGTTGTGTGTGTGTGTGTGTGGAATAATTATCATTCGGGTTCACCAATGATCGGTATGATAATTATGCCTAGAAGTCGGAAGGCTCTTGGGTCACATGCAATTTCTGTTTTATTTCATCTTTATATATCCTGTGATGACTGCTGCATATGGAGCCAAGACAAAATGAATTGTTTCAAACAAGTTCCCACTACCAAGGTTTCGATTATTCTTGGGGATTGAGATCTACTTGGTTGTTTCTGTCTTGCCATGTGGCCATCAGAAGGAGATCGTTGGTATTTCTGCTCCAAGTAGACAGGCGATCAGAGTGAAAAAATTAATTCTTCCATGATATTAATTTCAAGCTTCTTTTCGGAGATTATACATGCGATCCATTATTTAGCAACATGATTCGCGAGTATCAAGTATTGTATCTACGACTCTTATAAATTGCAAAATATTTTTATGTTATTTATCTCTCTCTCTTCTCTCTTCACATATTTATTAAAAGGAGGGGAGATGAGAGAAAAAAAACAAAGAAAGGAAACAAAAATAATCTTGGAGGTATATCAAGACTTCGACAACGACCCCACTATCATTGTTAGAAATATCTTAACGAGACGAGTTCAACAACATCAAAGAATGTCACAAACGATGAACGGAGAGGGCCACACGAGCCGTCCAATGGTGTTAGGGCTCACTTGATTTTGGGCTACTTGTATGGCCTACTTCAATCACCATTGGTGATCTTTTTTAATATTATTGGTTTCATTTCGTTGAGATATTTTCAACAATACGGGTGGTGTCATTATCGAAGTTTCAGTGTATCTTAGAGATTTTTTCTTTCTTTCTTTTTTTCCTTTTCTCCTCTATTCTTTTTTATTATTATTAAATCTCGTGTCTTTAAAATTCAGCAATTTGAAATAATCACATATAACACTTGCGAGTCATGAATCGTGTAATGGCCTGGCCCAATATGTTGTATATTGCCCGCATTGGGCCTTCCAGTTCACCCATTACCAGGGCTTCCACCCAGATCCCCCTCACGGTTTTGTTCTTAACAGCCACGCATAACCCCAAAAAACGTACAACATGTTAGCAACCAACACCACTAATAAGGCCAGTTAGCACTCCCTCACCCGCCGACGTGGGATATTACAAATCTTATTTATCATTTGTAACTTTTTAAATCATGTTATTTTTTAAAATATTTTTTGTATGGTCTTATTTTATCATATCTTTTTTTTATACTATGCTAGAAAAAATAACTCCTTAGACAGTGATGGCATATTAACCTGGTAATCCACAGGAAGAAGAAGAAGATGTAAGATTCTTTGAACACTGGATCTCACTAGGGTTTATTAATTTATTATAAAGGGCTGGTCTTGCAGGCATTTTAATCAGACACCACAAGTGAGGACTCAGGAGGCCTTTCAACTGTTATGATATTTCATCTCGGCCCATACTGAAACTTCCGTTGCCTGGACACAGGCCTGCTTAACGGTCCTACACAAGCGTACAAGCTTGCTTACTTGTACAAGAAGGCCTTCCGAAATTGAGATGTATAATAGGAGAAATGGATACAAAGAAGTGAGAGAAAATTACATCTGGTTTTACTAAAAGTAATAAAAATATAATTCTTCTCTTTATTTTATTTTTAAATTATCATTTCCTGTTTTTCTTTCTTTCTTGTATCTATTATTTTTTATGTTATAACTATTGGTAATTATAGTTTGAACATTATAAAATTTCTTAATTTATGCTCAAGGAACAATGATTAAATTTGAAAACTCTCTGGCTAATGGAGCAGTCCTTGGTTTATTTTTAATTTGCCACATGCTTACAAGTGTTTTGTCCAAAACAGATGTCAGTGTCAGCAGAGGAAATCAAAGTTTTATATTTTGAGATAAATATCTAAAAACATTTATTAAGTTTATTTGAATGTATCAAATATATATGTTAGAGAAATTGATTATGAATAGAAATAAATAAAGAATTATTTTAGAGATGTGAAAACATTGTTTTAACGTGTTTATTTGTTTTATATATAAATAATACCTATAAAATACAAACAACCAAGCCCTCTATATATTTAACAAGTTTATATATTTGTTCCAAGTTTAGTAACATGTTTACATAAACTTCAAATATTATAATAAAATATTATAACTATTAATGAAACAGTTATATTTTAAATTAGACTAAATAATTGTTATTTATTTGTATCCAAACAACAATAACTATCAAAATTAATTACAAAAATTAAAAGAAATAAATTTAAAAAAATTTATTAATATCACTAACATATTAAATTTCAAATTTCAAATGTTATCTTTTAGTATTATAAATATTTATTTAATAACATTAAAAAGCCTACTAGAGAGTTTTTCCATCTTGTTTCTTAATTACTTAATTTACTACATAATAGAAATTTATTCTTATAAACACTTAGAAATTAGTGTTTTTTTTCTAATATAAAATAGATATTATTTTATTCTTTATTCATTTACAAAACCAGTCAACAAAATCAATATGGGATGTTCTTTTTTAAATTCTTCATCGCTTGGAGGAGTTTTAGTTTTGATTAACGAGTGAGCTAGCTTGAGCTACTTCTTTTGAAACGATCTTTCCCTACACGAACGAAAGAGGAGATTGTAAGTTGACCAAATGGCAATCTATATATATGATTGTAATTTGGCGATCCATGCTCACGCAAGCTCACACGATAATATTTGTGCACAAAGTGCCTTTTGATTTGTTGAATGCATTCTTACATCTTTGCTGATCCATCAAAGACCACAGGTGGCGGCACCTTGACAACCCCAATCCACCATGTTTTTAAACGTTCACACTGTCTAATTTTCTCCCAAGTCAAAGATTATTGCATGCCAATGGGCGATCTTTGCCTATATATATGGGAAGAGCGGGAAGAACCCTTTGCACCCACACAAAATATTTCCACCTTGCAATCTCTCTCAACTAGACAACTCTTTGTCATTCTTTCTAAATCCTTTCACGAATTCATATAGCATATTCATGGCCAGAAGTTTCAAGTCTTTTAGGCCCATGATTAATGTTCTTCTTCTACTTCTTGTTGTAAGTTCGTCATTTTTCATCTCAGATGCTCGTCCTCTAAGTGTTGCAGGGGCTGATCATGGCTCCATGAACAAGGGGTTTGAGCTTTTCTTTGATGGGTTATACATTGAAGGGATCAAATCGGGTCCTAGTCATGGTGGAATTGGTAATAAATATACCAATGCGCAAACCCTCGGAGCAGTCATCAACTCTGGCCCGTCAAACGGAGGTCCGGGAAACTGAGTGAACAATGTCACTGCAGTGCACCAGTGTCTTTTACATGCTATTCATCTATTTAAATTACAAGATATTTGTTATTTATTTTAATTTGTTTGATTTTTCGATTGTGATGTACTAGCTAATGCAAAATAATTTGAATTGCAAGAAATTAATTAGCTATTTATTTTAAAATATTTGATTCATCGATTGTATGTGATGTAATCATTAACATGCTGAAACAATAGTATCTTATGAGAGTTTGGTGTCTCAAAAAAATTCGGCCGACTGCTCAAAAAGCTGAAAAGAAACCAATAATGCAGTTCCATCCATGTTGCATGAACTTCAACGACATAATCATCCATAGTAATGAAATATTGAATACCTTAATGCCTGCGTCTCAGGCATTACATCAAGAAATCGCTTTATCTTCGCGGAAAAATCATTTAATTATATATGAAGAAAACAAAATCCCTATTCCAACTTAAGTTGCAAAACCCCACAATCTGGATTGATACGGAAAATTATAGGCTCGAAATCTGAGTTTGCTAGTTAAAAATACAAGTCCATTGACTCAACTAACCAACTTAGATTTATTAAAGAAAAATTTGAAACGATCAGATAGAATAATTAACTTGGAATCAATAAATTAGAAGTTAAAAATTATAAATTTTAATTAAAATAATTGTTTATTTAATTTTATATCAAACTCTTAATTAGAGTCAAAAGTTATTTTTAACAAAATATGTTTGTAATTTTTTTAAAATAAAAATTCCAAAAACAACTTAAATCAACTTACAAAAATCATATACCAAATGTAACCTTGATTTTCATTCTTTACTTACTAGAATAATTTCTTCTGCATATCACTAGGAAATGATTTATTATATTCAATAACATATTTCCTCATCTAAGGATGATATAAGATTCAGTTGGAGAATTAGTTCGATTTGGAATATTAAATAAACAAAATGAACAACTAATACCTAAAGTTAAAAATAAATCACATATATACACCTAAGAATTTAAATCTTTTAATACACTCAAAACTCAATTATTAAATTTAATCAATTCTAATAAATACTTTATTATTTATATGAACAATAAAACATTTTTTTCACTATTCAAAAAATTGTTATTATATAAATCGTGATTAAGAATTCTACCTTATCATTTATTAAATAATAAATAATGAAGAGAGAGAGTTGTCACTAGCCTTCGTTTTTTTTTTTTTTTTGCTATAAATAAAATGTTATAACCTAAGGGATTTTTTTTATAGAGGATGGACATGGGTAACCCCAAAATTAATTAATTGATGACCTGTATTCCACCTGCACCTGTGAATGGACCTGGTCTCTGCGCACTTATGGTGCTCTTTTTTTTTTTTTTTTGTGGTTACTAAGGCACTTACTCAGACCCTTCTGCTCTCATAAAGCAGCAGAGAAAAGTAAAAATTGATTGCTGACAAAGTTCCTTTTATGTCTTGAATTTTTTTATAATGTTTTTCCTCTTTGCAATTATTGTACAATGTATAATACTGTTTCTTCCAGGACGCACATATAGACTGACGTAGCCCCTCCTTTCAGGAAAATGGTAGAGAGTCAGGTGACGGCAACTGAAATGCTCTCGAGCCACCACGTGTTTTCCAGGGGCTGTTCCTCTCCTTTTCCCTAGTCAAATTTCTAGGTCATATGTTGCAGAATGCAGACTTGCAGTCCCTATAAATAGGACACCGAGTTAATTAGCTCTCTACTTGCAAAAAACATTCTTCTGAATAATACTTGGAAACTTCGTCAACAACAAGAAATATCTTGATTGCACCATTCAATGGCAAGACTTTCCATGTCTTCAATACTCTTCGTCGGGCTTCTCTTCGTAAGCTCTCTGCTTTTGATAGTCTCGGAAGCTCGTCTTCTCAATGTGGTGGAGTCACATGGCTCTGTAAACAAAGGGACTGGTGCGATATTCTCCGATGGGTTGCATATTGAAGAGATTAAAAACAGCGGCCCAAGCGAAGGAGGGAGGGGCCATGCTTCTAAGAATGTCAACACCCAAGAAACCCCCGACGGTCCTAGCCCTGGTGCGGGTCACTGATATAATATTGAATACCAGTCTTCTGTGAATCGATTATTCTTTTAATCTTTGTAGCTTGCTAGCTATATAGCAATTCATTCCTATATAGATTCTCATGATTATTTTCATTAATTTAATTTTACTTGGCAATGAAGCTTTCTTCCATATAGTTTCTCTCTTACGAGCAGAGACATGATCTTTAATTTTCTCCAGCCTGACTAAAGAAAACCTTGTTATATCTAGTAATAACCAATAGGAGTTTCAGGCAACTTGATCTCATGATCAGCTAGTTTACAATTGGCTGCTGAACATCATAAAGGTTTTCAGACCATGCCGAAATATGTTCCTCGGTGACACACATGATGTCTTCGTACGTAAGTTGAAAAGGGACCTTAATTTGGTGCTTGTAATTAAGAAAAGGGAAAAATGGACGTATCAATGCAACTACATCAATCACATTTATTAAGACAATGCCAGTACTAGCGAGCAATCTCTTCCACTAATGGTCACTCAATCTCTTCCCACGGCTGCTCTTATTACATCACACCACTACAAAAATAAAGCTTTTAGCAACTATCTAATCCATTATCCATTGCAGATAAAATTAAGATTTGTTTCTGATAAAAATAGCAACAAAATGAGCAATAAAAAAAATATGAGACGTAGATTTGTGGTTGTTGATTTATTATAATCAATATATTTTTCATTGTTGAAATCTATAGCTGACAATTAATAACGAGAATATTCATTGCTGAAATTAGTAATGGAGATTTTCCGAGTTATTTCTAATTAGCAACAAAAAATCAATTCCTGTTTATATAGATTTTTTAAATTAATTTATATATTTTTTTGTTTTGGTTTGTTATTATTTTGATTAATTATTTTTGGATATTTTGAAAGTAGTAGAAATTAAATATATAAACAACATACACTAATATTTAAAACTACTTCATCAACAAAAATAAAGGAATAAAAATAAAATTTAAAACTCATTTAAACTTAAATTAATCCAAATAAGGATACTAAGGATCAACGCAAGGTTGTTACTACAACATCAGCAACGAAAAATCCATTGTAAATTTCTTAGATAATTTATTTTTTAAATAATTTATTGTTTTTCAACCATGAATTTTTCATTGCTGATATTAAAAAATAAATATATACATAATTTGTTGATAATCTGTTTCTAAATCAATAACATGATTATTCCATTGCTAAAATCCGATGTAACAGCTCTAGGTTTTAGTAGTGTCAATTGCATTAACCAGGAAAGAAAGTTGTATAGCTATCTACCTTCGACCATGAGAACCTGTGTCCATAAGTTACAAAAATCTGCATGGCTAGCTACATCAACATTCGATGAGACTTTTGGAAATAAAAAAGAAGATACATTTCCTAACCAACGAGAATTGGGTCTAGTTCTTTCTGTAAAGCGAATATGATTTAAATCCCTGCCGGTAGTGGAACCCGCTTTAAGGTGCACGATGATACCACAAATTAAGAGGATTAGTCTCCTGATCTGAAAGGAGCCGGAGGATACCCTGGTGCAATAAAAAAAAGAGAGGAAAACCTAACCCTTGCCCCACCCTAAAAGGCGTATGGTGCATCCTTTAAAGAGTCTCCCTCCTTGTTCGTCCATGACGTATTAGTCGTCGTTTTTCACAAATTGTATGAGCAGAAGCTCTTATCTTCATGTTTTTAATTTTTTTAATTTTGAATATACATACTTTTGAGCCAATATTTAATGAACTTTTTGAGAAAACTGATTAAAACACTTTCCAGGAACAGGATAATAAAAGATAAATTTCTTTAAAAAATATAAAACAAAAAACAGGTTCCATAATATGACCAAGTTCTAGCATAACTATGCAGTTTAATTATTTCTACTAAAAATGGATTGTGTCAGGGAGAGGTCTTGCTTTCTGCATATGGATGGGGGCTCTTAGAAAGCAAAGAAAACAATACCTGAAGAAGAGATGCATCATGGCTATATTTTCCTGAAGAGTTCGAGAATTGAATACGAACAAACTCAAGACGGTAGGGCTGCTTCAAAGTGCCGTGGACTACAACCAAACTTGGCTGCTTCCTTCTGTTTTGTTCTTTTCTGTTCAAAGCTTTGACAGTCAAAATCAACACCTTTAACAGGACTCCAGGAAACAACAACGCGTAATGGTTGTTGTTTGCTGTATGATTTAGGTATTTGTCCTCCTCAAATTTTTGTTAGCTATATAACATGTTATGCTATTAAGTATGTGTTTTAAGCGGTTGATTTGCCTTCTTATCATACATTCTCACCGATCATTTCTAGGCTTCCGGGGGAGGTTCTTATAATCTTTATTGTGCTGGAATATTTCTGATACCTTTTGCCTTTGGATTATTTTGCAACTTTTCTCTCGTAACAATATTCAAGCTTTGGCTTAGATTTGGTCTAACAAATTGATCCGTAAACTAAACTAATAGAAATATATAACACATAAATAAAATACCAATATCAATTTAGATGGAGTTTGTAATTCCTGGAATTTTCGTTCCATACCTCATTTCATAAATACCTCAAAGTCACTTCAAAATTTAAATGGAGTTTTTTTCGAAATGGGTTGAACATTGACTCAATTTTACTCAAATGATCTGATTGATCAATTTATAATTTGGTTGATCAACTCAAACTTAAATGAAACATAAATGAATTAATTTTATTTTTATTTTTTATTTTATAAAAAGATGCCATCTCAGTTTAAAAAAAATTAAAATAATATCATTATAAAATAATATAAGCTGACTCAGCTAACTCGTGAAATGGCTTTTGAATTGGGTGAAGTGATAACCTTGTGATGATGGACGATGACTGACGAGCAGGGGCCATCCACCATGGATAATAAGCCTACTTGCCAATATGACCCAAGCCCTAAAATCCCTGGTCATTGACCAAATATCACCCAGCTCGGACTAACTTTGGGTTTTAGCGTAATTTCAACGAGCCCACGTATCATTCCATTTCCCAAACTTCTTCGTCTTCTTTATCCTCTCTCTAAAAAAAACCTCCATTACCATAGCTTGCAAAGCAAAATGGGAAGCTCGGACACTGGATTAAACAACGATGATGACTCAGCGACCGTGTCAGATGAGTCAAACACCGAGACAGACTCAGACACGAGAACCGAAACCGACGAGGAATGTCAGTCTTCGCACCCTCCATCTGTATTTGTAAATGATGAGAAGGTCCTCGCTTTTCACTCTGGACAATACTATGAAGCCAAGGTAATTGTAATATTCAGAGAAGGTTGAATCTTTGTGTTCTTTTTTTCTTTATTTTATTAAAATTGAACGTAATTTGAATAACTCCATGTAAATAGGTGATAAGAGCTTTATATGAAGAAAACAAATGGGGTTTTTTTGTTCATTACACAGTAAGGATCAACTGCCAAGTTGTCTAATTTTATGTTTATTTATGCACCCACTTGCCTTTCCTTGTCCTTTGAAGTATTTTAATTTTGTAATGTCATGTGTTTTGCAGGGGTGGAACAAAACGTGAGTAGCATCTTCTATGGTACTGAAACTTGGGATTTATGTTTTGAGGGAGTTAGGCAGGTTGTTTTTTGTTGGGACTATAAATCTGCTCAATTTGCTACTTTTAGTTCTTCGAAAGCTTCGTTCGAGTTTCTTTTCTGATGAATTACTTTCTCCCTGCTTAAACTCCTCAAGTATTGTTCTTTTCCTTCTACTTAAGAGCTGAAGGAAGTTACTGAATTGGGGGGAGAGAGTGTTTCTTCTCAAAGCTTTATCCCTTCATTCTGGCCTACTTTTATGTTTTTATGACCTCGAACCATGTTCTAAAGGATTGTATTTGGAGCACATTTAGCTCTTTGGATTTTAATATCCAGTTTAACTTCTACATAAAATATGTATTTTTGCTTGAAAGTTTTGGAATGTTTGTTGGCTGGTGCTGAGAGGGTGGATGGAGTTGGAGTTGATTATTTTTTTTGAGGGGGGGATGCTATGCTAAAGCTTTTCTCATTCGTTAATTGTTTACTCTGCTTGTAAAAAACTCTGCCCTTTTGTCATTTCTTGAACTTCTGTTTGTGAACAGTTGGGATGAATGGGTTGGAACGGATCGTTTGCTGAAGCACACTGAAGAGAATGTTCAGAAGCAGAAAGCCCTCAAAGAACGATTGGAAATGGAGATGAAAACAAAGGCGGTACAGGCACCACAAATGAAACTGAAAAATTCTGGTGGTTAGTATGATTCTCACACTAAATTTACTACTGTATAGTGTATGTTGAAACTTTGATATACTAAGTATGATTACATGATGATGCAAGTACTTTACATTTCCATTTCTTTTTAAAGTTATTGTATTGGTTGTTGTAGAACATGCACTTTTACTTATTGTGGAATGAAGAATATGATCCGTAATACTGTATAGAATCAGAAAATATTTGGGATAAATTGAATAGTGATTGGATTGCTTCCTATTGTCTTGTGTTATTGGATAATGTGCACAGATGTTGATTGTTCTAGTTTCTATTTTCTGTCTAGTTTTAAAATTGGAGATTGTGTCCCGTATCTCCTATCCTCAGCATCATACATAAGAGTTCACTGTTCCAGAATTTGGTTTGCTGTAATAGTTGTAAGATCATAAGTTAGAGATACATGCAACTTCAGTCTTATTAAGAGGAAACTTGATGGTTGAGGTCAAAATAAGTCTTTCAAAGCAATTCAAACAGTCCCTCAATCTTGATGCAAATTTAATAGCATGACATGCTTTGTTATTAAATCCATTAAATTTGGATTCTGATCCATGGTTTGTTTCCAAAATAGATCATTGGTGGCCCAAAGAAGGGAAAAGTTGCCTTAATTTACCATTACAGATGGAACCTTTGTTATTCAGGAGAACCTCCACTAAGTTTACTTTAATCTTACATGCGGGAAAAAAAAAAAAAAAACCTTGTAATTGTTGATTGCAAGATTCTTTTTGGTAATCCTTTGGACTGGCTATTTCTTAAAGCTGTTCTGGGGACATATATGCAGTTTCAAGGGGAAGGAAGCGGAAAAATGACAATCTTAATAAGGTACTCTCCGGTTTATTGAAGCCTTGTGCACTTTTGGTTTGCCCATGTCAATCTAAGCGTATTCCTTATCGTAAAAAATTGAATCAGCTAAGATTTTTTAAAAAAAAATTAAAAGGTTTTCCATTGATCATTTGGCATCTTTTTGCTTAGCCTGTTGTTTTGACTGTTAGGAAAAAGATCTTGTACCCTTGGAAAAGCTGGTGAATCTCCAAATTCCACCAACACTAAAGAAACAACTTGTTGATGATTGTGAATTTATCACTCATCAGAGCAAGGTAATTATTGTCACTGTTCACAGCTGGTTTCTCAGATTTAAATATTTTGTAAAATTACTTGTGTACACCACTGTTACATTTCTTTGTGTTTCCCTTGCCGCCAATCTTTTTCCTTTTTCTTTCATCATCTTTTCCATGCCTGTTTTACTTACTTCTCTGTTCAATTGTAACTAATTAAGCAGCACTACTGACTGACTGTTTTAAATTTCAACTTGTTTGACAGCATAGACAAGTAAGATTTGATTACTACAGTGCTGAAATAATTGTGTTATCATTCTAATGATTAGCTTGGCATTATATCTGTTTGTTTAGATGAAGAGTTAACTTTAATAACTGATTTAATGTATTTTTTTTTTATCTCTTTTCTTTCAGCTCGTGAAACTTCCTCGTGCCCCAAATGTCCAAGACATATGTAAGAAGTATTGTGAGTATAGGTCAAAAAAAGATGTCATGTAAGTAGAGAACCTGCTCTTTTGTCAACTTTTTATTATACCCTTGGGGACTGCTACTCTTTAAGTTATAAGATTTAGCCCAAGTAACTAGAAATAATTATTTCAATAAATATTTGGAAACTTTTTTATTCTCTGCTGACCAGAGGAGAGGGGAGAGTGTTTAGATTTTTTATTGTCAATAAAGGACAGTGCTCTTAGGTTTTATGATTTGATGGGTGTAGGATGCCTGAATCAACTGCTGAAATTATGAAAGGTTTGCGCTGTTACTTTGACAAGGCCTTGCCAGCAATGCTTCTGTATAAAAGTGAGCGGCAACAGTATACTTATGCAATTAGAGATGATGTTTCTCCCTCAATGGTATATGGTGCTGAGCATCTACTACGCCTCTTTGGTATGTTTACTCTTTGCTGTGGGAAAAAATAAATCGTGTTTTCTTTTTATCAAAAATAGCTTTGAAAACTGTGTTTGGTTTCCTTTGTCCACATTTTTTAAATCAGTGAGCTAGAAACTTGTCTTCTGGCAATAGATGTAGCATCGAATTCTATGCAACACTGGTTTTCACAGGATGCTTCTTGCTGTTCATACTAGTACTTAATACATTTGTCTGTGCACAGGCCTCGAGAAGTATAGCATGGTGGTACTGATATTTATTGGAAATACAGATGCTGAAATACACTAGCTATCTATCTCAACTTATTGTGCTAATATTCTCCTTGTTGCATTTTCAGTTAAGTTGCCTGAGTTATTGGTTCATGCAAACATTGAAGAGGAGACACTGACAGAGTTGCACCAAAAATTGGTTGACTTTCTGAGGTAGGAACTCCAACCATTAATAAATCCTTATGGCTGGACTTATGTTCTGTATTTACCACCTTTATTTAGGTTTGAGTTTCCCGAGATACTGATTGATCAAGAGCAAAAGATAGTTGGATCAGAAGTCTAACTTGGACTAGCTGCACCATGATGTCTGCAATACATTTTTTTCATCTGCAATACCCGCTGACAACCATGAATTCCGAGCTCATGTCATCCTTTTGTGGCAATTAGAAATCTATATTATCACAGAAATTAAGTCCAACTAATAATCTCAGAAGAATTAACTTAGTTTACTGTTGTGTGTAATTCCAACTGTTGAACTTCATTGGAACAAATAGAATTCAATTGACGTAGCTTGCTTTGTGTATGTTTCTGGAAAATTATTTCAGATAATCAGTGTCTATGATGCTTCAGTTTCATGTTTTTCTTTTTTCATTTAGGAATTCCGTCATACTGATATACTGTCTACTTTCATGCAGGTTTCTACAGAAGAATCAGAGTGCTTTTTTCCTCTCTACATATCATGTCCCAGAAGATTCTGAAGCAAACACCATCAAACAAGATCACTAGGTTGGGGGCATAAGGATGTCAATTTGTACATAATACACCATCAAATACAACTGAACCATTTTAATCTATCCCCTTTCTACGTTAAAAACTTCTGAGATTCAAGTGTATGTCATTCACTTGCGAACCCTTTTGTGAGAATCCAGTAGTTACTTAAACTAAATTGATTATCTAGATGGTATATGCCAACTATCTTTAGCTATCTTGTCTTGCAAGGTACGCAGGAGGCTGTGCCCAACTTTATTAGAATCTCTTTCACTACCTAGCAAGAGAGAGTTAGGTTTGGAATTGAGAATGTCATTTCCAAATTGTTCTTCTTTAGTCAACTTCAGTCACGTGTGTGAAGGAATTGCATCTCGTTGAGAGACTTTTGAAAAATCTAAGAGAGTGGTGTCTAAATCAATGCTCAGATTTTTATCTTCCTCGTTAAATTCCAAGACAATGAGACTCGTGTAGTACTCAATTTGTCTAACAGCAGTGATAAGAATATTCACCTGTAGCCCAAACTATTCTTCTATTTTCTTTGTATTGGTAATTGCTCTCTGAATACTCTAGAATTTCTCGACAAGCACTATTTTTTATGAAATGTATAGTCGAATTTACATAACTAATTCAACGTATCCAAATCTTTTGAAACCGGTGCCAGCAAAAGGGTATCTTGTTTAAAAACTTGGGGTTATGATCGGGCCTAGCCATGAATCAGCACGCCTAGAAGAGTAGTTGCTTTGACTTCTGGACGGGATAAAGACAATTTTTGTTGATTTGAAGCTTCTCCAGGGGGTAGCTTCTCCGAAGTTTGAAGAACAAGATTGCCGGATGCCACTGTTTAGTATAGTTGGAGTTGCACTCGAGAGAGGGAGGTTGAATATTGCCCCGCATGATCAAAGCAAGCAGAGGAAAAACCGTTCCAGTTTTCAGCAGGGAAAACTTAAGAGCCTTTTGCATTAACTGGTCGATCTCTATTTTCCATCCAAACTATTGTTGGAAGCTGAAAGCATTGTCCCCTTCAGAAAATTAGAACCCTGCAGAGAAAATACCATTCTCTGGAACAAAAACATCGTTTGATTTCTCATTTGACAGAGATGGGTATTGTTGAAGAGTATCTATGGTTTGCAGAAGATGAAAAACGAAGTTGCAACAAGCAGAAGAGAGCGAGAAAGAGAGCTGAAAAGACTGAGAAAGCCATTAGTAATTGCATTGCCATTAACTTCAAGTACTTTTATCCAAGGAAGGATTTACTTATACATGAATAAAACTTTTAGTATTGGATGATTTCTCAACCTTAAATTTATTTATTTATTTTTTTGTCGAATGATTAGTATTAGAAAAATCAAATGGATTGGGTCATTTTTTATTGCATTTCATCAGTATTTTCTTTTGTTTCGCTGCGACTGTTGCTTGTTGACAATGTCTAGATATGAACTGTGCAACATCAATTTTCACCTTAAAAATAAAGATAAAAACGTAGTTGTTAAGCCTGGTTGTTTTTAGCGGGTCAACTCATAAAACTCATCCATCTGGACCTAACCTAGATGTATTTCAAGTTAAATAAAAAAATATTAACATTGTAAAATTTAATAGACCACTCGAGTTAATAACCTAATAAAATCTGATTGATCCAATCAAATTAATCCGTGACCAAATTCATTCGGCTGGCTCCAGCCCAACTAGAAAAAATAAAGCAGAAAAAAAGAAGAGAAAGCAACCCGTTTAAAAAAGAAGGATAATTGATTGTGTGATGCTTCTCAAGGCTGAAGATATTTTAGTAGAGTATCTGAGGAGGAGCTGTTTCCCTGGATGCTTTAGTGGCAACAATAATGAATGAACAGTAATCGGAAACATCCTCAATTTAAGCACCAGCTTCTCCTAGTACCCATCCAATCAATGCATCCACCGAATCTTCAAATGTTTTTTTCTTACCGTTAATTAAGTGGAGTCATCAACCACAAGCAGCAAACTCAATCCTTCCGACCTGGTTAAAACGAACCCGAAAGACGCCACCTAAAAGTCCAACACAAAATTCCAAAAAGTGTAATTTATTATTATTTATTTTTTAAAAATCTTGTTTGATAGATCGAGAGAACGGTTAAAATTATTATTCGAGTTTTTTTATAAATCCAGAAATTCTATTAAGATAATGTTTTAAGATTTTCGGTTCTAATTGCCGTCTTTATAGTTTATATCTTTATAGTTTATTTTTTTCGAAAT
This sequence comes from Populus nigra, assembly GCF_951802175.1. Classification (NCBI taxonomy): domain Eukaryota; kingdom Viridiplantae; phylum Streptophyta; class Magnoliopsida; order Malpighiales; family Salicaceae; genus Populus; species Populus nigra. The sequence goes on along the minus strand of NC_084853.1, from coordinate 47,689,389 downwards.
ATAAAAAGATTTATTACCATTCAGAGAATTTATCCTTAAAATTACCAGGTACAACCCCTTAATCATCCTCATCAAGCAAGCCAACAACCAAACAAAATCATTCGGTCTGAGTTTTGGTTTTTCTTTCTGTATACAAACAAAAACGGTTGTGTCCTTTCTGTGCATCACTTTACTACAGTGCAGGTCATTTAATTCCAGTTTTCTTGAATTTAAATTAAAGATTAATAAAAATAAAAGGAAAGATCGTTTTTTTTTTTCAATTTATATTCAAAAGAAATTTTGTTCCTTCGAGATCCTCTTCTTCTCTGCCGAAGAAAACTGCTCTGTACACTACCAAAATTATTACTTCTGTATAAAGCAACGATTAAAGCAACTTTAAAGAAAGCAAATTTAAAAAAAAAAAAAAAAAAACAAGAGTTTTTTTCTCCTTTTTGCCCTCCTCTCTCATTCTCTCTCCGAGTCAACTCAGCTGCTTCATCATCATGCCCAGATGATCATGATCATGGCCGTCACTAACAATCTACTTCTCTTCTGCTTGGCTACTCGATTCTGCTAATACCAATTCGTTTAACCACAGCGTTCCTTATAGCCTCTGTTCCCAAACAGAGCCCATTTTGCTCAATCCCGGACATATAGTTCCTCACTTCCTTCCTTATCATCTCTTGCATGACTGCTAAAAACTCAGCACTGAAAAACTGGTTCTCAAGTCGAGACCCAGGATTCTTCTGTTGCAGAAATGAAACTTGCTCCTGTTGCTGCACAGCCACTGCAGCTTGTGGGGGTGCAGCAGGTGTTTGCACCATAGGTGTCGGGTTAACAACATGGGATCCAGAACTTGAGCCAGAACCCGGAGCCTGACAAGTAATGGATCCAGGCAGAGACAGGGATAATGAAGTCGGTGGATCGACGGTCGGAGTGGACACGTCAATCGACAAACTAGGTGGGACAAGAGAGGCGGTTTTGACTGGCGGCCTGAAAACGGGAGATGAATTCACGCCGGGTATACTTGAATCGCTCAAATCGGATCCGGATGGGCTACTCGGGTTCAAGTGTAGACCCGAACCCGCCCCGAGACTTGCGGATCTTTTAAGAGGCTGTTGTTGTGCGTCGTCGTTTAAGTCATCAAACATGGAAGAACATTTTCTCTTGAGGGTTGAGTTCCAGTGGTTCTTGATAGCGTTATCGGTGCGCCCATTGAGAAGGCGGGCGATGGTGGCCCATTTGTTGCCGATACGAGCATGGGCCCTGATGATTGTGTCATCTTCTTCAGCACTAAATGGTCTGTGCTCGACCTCAGGGGATAGCTGGTTGCACCATCGCAACCTGCATGATTTCCCAGATCGACCAGGGATTGATTTGCTTATCAGAGACCAGTTTCTTGGTCCATAGGTTTGGACTAATCTCTGTAACGCCTCGTCTTCTTCGGGGCTCCATGGACCTTTAATCCGATCCACATCTTTTCTCGTAGAAGCCATGGATTGATTTAGAGATAAATTAAGCCCTAAATTAAATATAAATTAAGAGAAGGGTTTTCTTTTCAAGTGGTGGAGGCAGAGCCTCGCCGTGGTTTATATGAAAGAACAGTGAAAGGAGTGGAAACGGGGGTATATATATATATACATGGAAGGGTTAGGGATGACTGGTTAAGCCGGTTACAATGACCGGTTATGGCCGTTAAAAGAGTGAGGATTCTTCCTGGCAAGGCAGTTACTAGTAAACAGCTGTCAAACTAACACGCGTCATCTGTTCGTTTATCTAACTTTTTAAAAGCTATTTGAAAAGTAAACAATAACAAATACTATCTAAAAAATCCAAAAACAACAGAAAAAATAAATAAATAAAAATATATTATTTAAAAAAACACGATCAATGCCGCAGTACCGAACAGTGTTTCAATCACCACTCACTTCCACTCGAGATAGAAATAACTGACTCATCTGCAGTTGGCATAGTACAGCCCGTCCAGTTCACACACAAATAGAGCCTATAATATAGAGGAAAAAACTAAAAATGCCTAACTGAAATTCAAATTTCGAGATTCTTTTATTTTTAAGATTATATTGTTATTTGTTAGCACTGCGGTTTTGAAGTCATAAAAAAGCTATTAGGTATCCACAGTCCAAGATCTTAGTTATAAAAAACCAATATATATTTTAAAAATATATTTTTTAATTGAAAATATATTAAGATAAAAAAAATAGATTTTTTTATTTTTATATTAACATGAAAAATTATATATAAAAAATTATCTAATAAATTAATTTCATATTTTTAAAAATAATTTTAGAAACATTTTTAAAACATGTCAACCACTCTTATTATAATAAAAGGATTTTTTTAGAGAAAAAAAACGTGGGGATTAAGACATGGACGGGAGGGGGGGGGGGATGTGAATGTGATTCTTATCCGCTAAGGGGAAAATAATAATATTTTTTAAAAGAAAAAGGCAAATAAAATGAGGGGTGACTTTGACCAAAGACAGGCTGGAGAGCATTTACGTCCGATGGATTTATTTTAAAATTGATTTAAAATGAGAAGGGAGTGAAAAGGACGCACGGAAGTGGTGAGCTGGCAGAAAACGACAAGAGTTGAGAAGCAGAATCAGGGGACGAACGGTGCTAAAATCTTGTCAGTCCAGCCTGTCATGGGAGCCCCACTCGCCATTACCCTCTTCTCTAACGGCCTTCTCCCCCACCACTGCCACGTGCCAGTCACGCTCCTTTCCTTGCTGAACTGCCAAAACCGACCTCACCGTCCTATTTCTTGCGTTCTTATTTATTTATCATCTCTGCCTTTACGAGGCTTTCCCTGTTGTTTCGCTTCCCCTCTTCGAATTTTGAACGATGAAACACGGATCGCCTCGTACCCATGTCATAGTTGTACAACTTCACAGGAGGATTGCCCTTAGCAAGGCAGTAATAATAATAATTATTATTATTATTATTATAATCAAAACAATATTGTTTTCTGTTATTTAAAAAAAAAAACAAATCAATAAGTTGAGAGTTAACTGAGTCATTAAGTTAACCACGATTTTTTATTGAGCTAATCAAGTTTTTTTTTTCTATTTTTTTCAATCCAAACATGTCTCGAATTGATCTTTCAGGCCTGCGTTTTGGGTTCGTCTATAACTCGTGTAGCGTATCTTGTATCAAAATCTTCTACTTCTTTTTCTTCCTTCTTGTTATTTCATGTAATACTATAAGATAAAAATCACGTGATCACATGATTACATGATCTACATAAAAGAAAATCTTGAAAAAGTCAAAAAAATTAGGTTTGATAAGAATATAATATAAAAATTAATTTAATTAAAATACCAACATTATTAAAATGAACGTCCACCAAACAAATACTTATTCACGAATAAAGAATATAAGGAAAAGGCTATAAGTTCAGTTATAAGTTATACATAATACAGATTTATTAGCTCAAAAGCTAAAATTTAATTATAAGTAAATAATTTTATTTATTTATTAGGTATAAAAAAACATTATAAGCAATTCTGGGGGGGAAAAGATTCTAGATATTATATCTTATCACAACGAATTATAAATTAAGAGACACCATGCCGACAAGAGGTTTTTATGTCTTTAAGCAAGCATGGCAACAAGATAGATTCATAGTAACCAATGTTACCTCACACGTGGCTAATAGTATGCATTCAATGAATTTGATATTTTAGTTTTGAAAACTGGATTCATCATTTAAAAAAATTATTAAATTCATTTAAATACATCATGTTAATATAGAGATACACCTTATAAATAGAAACCAAGTACACAATTGTTCGAAATTGAATAATCCTTCTAGCTTCGTAGAGAAGTGATGAGACCCAAATATTTAGAAATAAAATTGATGTATTAGATAATTGATTAATTTTTTAATTTAAATAATATGATCTATTATTCGTAGTTAATATATCTGATAATTTGATATGAAAAATTTAGAGGGTTAATGGTAACTAGGAGCAGGTGATGTCTGGTAAGCTAAGGTGATCGGTAACAGTGATAGTATTAGGTAATACTTGGTAAGTCAGGTAACCAATAGATGTTGTAGTAGCATGTGGTGTTTAGTAAGTCACGTAATTGATAGTTGTGGCAGTAGCATGTAATGTCTGTTAAGTCAGGTGATCGATAGTTGTAGCAGTAGCAGGTGATACCGAGTGAGTCACGTGATCAGTAATTGTGGTAGTAACATATGATGTTTGTTAAGCTAGGTGATCGATAGTTGTGGTGGTAGCAGGTAATGCCTAGTAAGTCATGTGACCGGCAGCTGGTACTTATAAAAAGTCTTTTTTGATAGGCATAAGAATTCTCTAATGGTAAAATCAATAACTTTACAAAGAGAAAAAATACAATGATATTTTAAAGAGATAGATTCTGAAAATATATATGTTGAAAATGTTAAGAATTAAGAGATTCTCCATCTTTGTCTTAAGGATTCATGGTGTATTTACAACCTATGAATCTTGTTTTTTTTTTAGAGAAGGGGTTAAAGTGTACTTTTACTTTATAATATTTTAAGTTATATTATATTCAAAACAATACATGTTGGATCAATATAAATGTTAAGGGACTCATCTTGGGTCCCATAAAAGTTTTCTGACGAGTGTTGGATTCGAGGCGCATGCCCGAGCTCATGGAGAGCTGGGCTTGGGACGCATGCCTAAGCTCGTAGGGGTTTTTAGGCCTGTTTGTGGTTTTTTTGATCCATTTTATTTGAATCCTTTAATAAGTAAATTATAAAACTAGTTTACATGACGAGCCATGAGAATTTTTTTTTCAGTCCTTTTATTGTAGATATTTTATTTATTTATTATTATTATTATAGATTTGTTTTTTTAGCACAATAATTAAACTTTAAACATGCATTTAAAATTTTTCATTGCCAACAAAAAAAAAAAGCCCCCACATGTTTTTTTTTTTAAATTCTGACCGCAACATAAACACAAACACCAGAACTAGTAATAAACTGCATATCTTAGTTTGTGCTTTTTCCAGGTAAGGAAAGAAGTGATATGCAAGATCCGATTTTATACCTGAATATATTTTTTTCCCTCTCCTTTATCGTTGTATTAGGTTTTAATAAAATTACGGAATTACCCTTCTTTTCTTTCAATTTTTTTCTTCTCAAAATTCGTTCTTACAGGGACAAGAAAGAGAGGCTATATTTCAATAAAAGAATATGAGATAGGCGAATCAATTAACTAAGGGACCGAACTACATAATACGAGCAAATTCAAGGACAAATAGTGTTATGAACCCACTTAGTTAAATTGAAAAAGGCTCTGGTTACAGGTACACACCGCTAAAAAAGAATTTATTCTTGCACAAAATTAGTGTTCAAGAATATAATAGCTTCTGTTATTTGTGTGTGATTCGAAAAAAAATATTGGCTTTATATTTTTTAAGTGTTTTTTAATGGTTTTAACATGGTAATGAAAAAAAATTAAAAAAATATTTTAATATATTTTTAAATAAAAAATATTTTTGAAAAATTATATACACTAAAATACCAAACAAATAGAGACGTGCATCACCGAAATTCCTTGATTAGATAAATCCTTTATCCGTCACTCCCCACTCATTCATTCTGAATCTGAAGCTCTACTACGAGAAAAAAGAAGAAAAAGAGATGTAAAATAACATAGCAGAGGAGGAGCAGTAACCATTCAGAAATGATAACGACACTGTCGACCTTTATATGACAATACAGTACAATACCGAGGTCCCTCCTCGAAGCAATTATCAGGTACAACATACGATTGACGTACATGTTCACCTTCCCACCCACCACGTTATAAATTTTGACCCTTTATAAGGCCGGTTGCAGAATCAACCCCCCGAAGTTACTTTTAAAAAAATATAAAATTATTCTGTTTCGACAATAAAAAAAAAAAAAAAAGTTAATGAATTAAGAATCGGTCAGCCCGAATCAACTAGATCATCATCGACTAAATCATCAAATTAATATTGTATTTTTTACTGATTTAGTCCAGTTTTTTATTTCAATACAGATTAGTTAACATCTCGAGCTCCGGGTTAATTTATTAAATTTATTTAAATTTTGCAAGTATGATTCTCTCACACCCATGCCTGAGATATATATAAAAATAAAGGAGGGAGGGAGAGAGAGAGAGAGAGTCCGAAGAAAAGCAACAAAAACAGAGAGCCTAAAGAGAGGAAAAAGAATGGGTGTTCTTATCTTCAATATGCAGTCGTTTTGCGGGAGATTGCTTTTTAAACCCGCACCCCTTTTCTAACACCCTGCCATACATGCATAACCACTCTCATTGCCCGCACGCGCCCACCTCTTACGTAAGCATGTCCTTTACCCGTACTTCCACGTGACCTCCTCCTCCGCACGAGTGCAACTCACGTGGCAACGGAAACGCACAGTTTTGATGCACCTTTTGTATTAGGGGTGACTTGGTTCGTCTTTTGCGAGAATCGAAGGCATGTTAAGTAGATATTACTCTTCATTGCCCGCTTATGGAATCTGGGAATGTCTAGAACCGGTTTTACATCTTGATATCATGTACGTTTATTATTTATTCTGAAAAAAATAAGAAATTATTAATTTTTCATGTTTACATTTACGATCTTGGGATTTAGATCTTGATATAGATTGAATCTTTAGATAAACACCTTGAATTGTAAGAAATCCCCTCCCTCTTCCCTCTTCCCTCTTCCCTCTTTTGATTGTGATTTTTTAAAATAAATCAGGCAACATAATTAATTTCTTCCTTCATTTTTTTTAAAACCGATCCGGTTTAAGTTTGAGATAAATTAGGTTTAATTTGGATCAATCCAAGAGTTGTCCCAAATCAACAAGCTTACAATGGTATTAAGGGTCAACATGTTGTACTGCAGCATTGTTTCTGGTCAGTATGAGAGAAATCATTAAGCACAATATGGTCCCAGCAGTGGTGGGCATGCTTAAGGTTTGCCTTTTAGCAGCAATTATAATGCTTTGGATTCCTGCAATTGTGCCATATGCTACGGATTTTTTGCGAAACATCGTGTCAGTTCATTCGGAAGTGCATGTTTTCTTCAGAATTATAGATAATTACAGATTAATCTGAGAATTAAAGAATGATAGAGGGATCTGGGCGAGTCACATGGTCTGGAAAGAGGAAGGATGTTTCCTCTCTCGCTCGAGCTCGTGATTTAAGTAATAGTCACTGACTCACCGGCTTAATATAATAAGATGATGAAGACCGCGAGGAAGCAAAGCTCCCATTTCTGGTCTCGGAAAGGCTAACCTTCGAATCCGAACAGACAGGAGAAAATATTTGTTTCCATAATTTAAAGCAAGTGGCATCGTGCCTTGTTTGAATCCACAAGAGCATCACATAAAATAACAAGACGTTGAGAAGAAAAAGGTCCCAGAAGATTGTACGCATGTGGGAGAAGAATAATAACCCAGGATTTAGCCTCATGAACCACTATGGTGCTTGGATTCCCTGGAACCAATTAGAAGATAATCATCTTTCTATAATTTTCATAGGAGCATTGAGTTATAATTAAATATTCAAGCATATTTAAAGGGCACTAAATGCACTTTTCAAATGCATAATTTAATAGCAACTCTTCTTTATTTCTTTCTTTTAAATCATAATTAAACAATGTTGGATAGTCCTCTTAATATACATAGATAATATTAAAATTTTATATGGGAATTTTATCGAGACATTATCTAAATTGATACAATTATTATTGTTATTGTATTTAAACAGGAACAATAGCAAATTAGATATTTATGATGATGCATATGGCTTCAAATTTTTAAGATTGTATAATGAAATATTAATAATCCAAATTGCTTTTTTATTAGTTGAAGAACGCATTTTAATTTATATTACACCTATTCAGTTAAAACATCTTTATTTATCAATGATATTGATTGAAATGAATTAAGAAAAAAAATATTGTGACAGGAAAAGGAATAAAAAAACCAAATTGTAGATACATGTATGATAAACCCAAATTTAATAGACAAAAAAAAAAAACCCAAAAGACCCCATTCAATGTATAGTGACACAATAACTTCATGGACTCGTATTAGGTACGCTTTAGCCCCCCTCTTCATAAAAACACAAGGCTCATGAGGTGTAAATATAGTGTGAATCTTTCAAATACAATATTCATAATATCTTTATTCTCAACACTTTTAAATACATATTTTCAGTATTTATCTCTCTAAAATATCATTACATCTTTTTTATATAAAATTATTGATTTAAGCATATGAAAGTTATTACATCCATCAAAATGAATTTTTTACAAGTACCAGCTACTAGTCACCTTAGTTTACCAGAAACCATTAACTACCAGTTACCAACCACATACGCTTTGCATATGAAGCTATCAGATACTTTAGTTAGAAAGAATGGATCAAATTACTTGAACTAAGAGCATAACCGATTATCCAACATACCAACTTTATTCTTGGACATCTTGATTTTTGAGACACATTAATGTATATAATATATTCTACATTCTCCATGCACAATCAAATTAATATATATTACATTGGATGATTTTATCATTTTGCTACTAAAGTCTTTAATTAAAAAATAATAAGCATGTAAACAATACATAATTCAGTTATTGTATTGTCATAAATTTTTAAATAATTTAAGAGGCTCTAACAAAAATTGATTCGGCGTGGATGAAAATTTTATAATATTCAAAGAGTAATTAATAACATATTAATAGCTACATCGTGGATCCATCTTAAATAAATAAATAAACACAAAGAAAATAAAAGAAAATAAAACACATGACTGATAAAAAATGATAAGAGTAATATCTCCACCTAATATTTCTTTCTCTTAATTATATCATTTTTTTTTATTTAAAGTGAGTTTAGAAAATAACTAATAACATACCATTAATTACTTTCTAAACATTATAAATTTTCTCTCAATATGAATACAATTTCTTTGTCTTTTTTTCTAGTTTTACTTCTAAAAAAAGGTATTCAACACACCTCTTAAATTAAAGTATACAATATGAATTTTTAATTACTGCAAACAAAAGTAATAAAAATCAAACAAATTGTAAGAAACCTTATAAATCTAAAGTTTTTGGTTAATTTTTGTTTTATCTCTTCTAGAAACTTTAATAATGTTCTTTCTTTTTCTTTTGTTTTTTATAGTAACACATAACATAACATAGTCTGTCTCTCTCTGTCTCTCTCATGAATTATTAAGGGTCCCACCCAGGAACATAGAGACTTGTGAGAGTCCTAAATTTCTTCGTCCCAGCCGGGCAGTTAAATCATGCCGAACCCAGAAACAACACGTGGACACACAGATGATGACTGAACAGCCGATGCCCTAACCATATACCTGACAGTGCCACGGATGCTCTGTCAGAAGTTGAAGGGTAATTGGTCATTTATAAATAGGCAAAATAACATAGAGTAAAAAGATTTGCTGAAATAATAAATGTATGAAAGTTATAGTTCTAAGTCGTGACATCAAACTAAAGGTATATTATAACATGGATGAACACAGAGCTAAGTTAGTCATCTTCATGCATGTTTATTTTCTTTTTCTTTTTTTTAATGAGAGGAGACATACATATTCTTATATTTTAATTAACACTCAAAGTTAAAAATATAAAAATAGAATTTTGTATTTATTTTATTTATGTAAATAAATAAAAAATATATAATTTTAAAGCAGATATATTATATTTCAGAAATATAATATTCATTAAGTATTATTTTTTTAAGTGTGACAAGAAAAAAAAATATTTTATATAATTTTTTTAAAATGGTATGATTTTAATAATTTTTTTCCTGTGCTAGTTTTTTTTTTTAAAAAAACCCCCCGAAGTAGGGCAGGGGTTAGTTTTGTCTGTTTCAGTTGACGTGGCAACGTGGGACCAGGAACTGTAACGGACCTAGCTGCGAGCATTTAAAAATCTTTGGCCACGTCAATAGAATGCCAGCCAGAACCCACTGAATTTAGCCCGAGTTCCAAGAGAATCATAATCTAGGGATTCGCAAAGAGACGTTAAGTGGGGACCACCAACATGATTTTCCGATTCATGCATCCATCGTACGACTCGAAAGAAGAGCACCTGACGTCTGCTAATGAGAGCGTGTGGGAGGGAGGATATTTTACTCGTACGGATTGTTAACACCAACTCTTCGTTTGTTTTACTGCTTTCATATCTTACTCGCATCTATTAATTTTCATATCCTTTATTTATCAAACTCGTTCACCCCATTGGTTGCTTTAGGTTTTAATTGAATTAAAAATATATTGATTTTATTAAATTTGGTTAGATTGATTTAGTCAAGCTTAATTTAAATTTAAACTAGTTAGTATTAGAATTTAAAAATAAATAATAAATTATCATTTTAAAAAAAATTAATCCAGTAAAATTGAGGTTGACAATATAAGTCAATAGTTCATTTTTTTTTTCCAATCAAAACTTCAATCATGACCTAAAGTGCGTGTGATATTATAGTAGCGGTTATTTTTTTTAAATATTTAATTTTTAAAATTTATTTTGATATCAATATATTTAAAAAATAAAAAAAATAATTTTAAACCAAAATGAAATAGAATTTTAGTAAATGATATTTTAATTGTGGTGCAAAGTACACTATAACTATGATCATAGATAGCAAATTTTGCTGTCAATAACACACAATAACACTTGGAAAATGAGAGATCATCAATACATATTTTTTTTATTATTCTCTCTCTACCCAAAAGTTATCAATGCGTACACAGAGAAATATTGAGTTAGTTTATGTACGGTGGTAGTCAAAATGGACAGGTGCAGGTTTTAATACATGATCAGTATTACTATAGTGGATAATGTTTTTTATTTTAAAATATATTAAAATATTTTTTAAATTTTTTAATATTAATATATCAAAACTATAAAAAAATAATAAAATAAAAATTTAATATTTTTTATAGTGAAATATATTTTTAAAATACACTCAATAACATAATTTATCATATTTCTAAACACTCAATTAATTCGATAGTCACATAATATCATCTTATCAACTTTCATTATAAGCATTTAGTTCAAATTTTCGGTGTGGGTGTCGAAATTTTCCATTTGGTTTTAGCTTCGATCAAATGTTTCTGAAGCAAAAATTAAGCAAACTAAGCAAATTCTTTGATGTTTTTTATTTGCTCAATGGTTCTTTATCATTTCTTAGACGGTTTGAAAAGCAACAATTTACCTAACCTGACCCCAATGAAATCCTTAAAAACATGAGATTGGGTACCTCAACTACCTGGTCGAAATTGACTCCGAGGATGGTTGTAACGTAATTTGACTCGGAGTGATCATGAGCCATCATCCTTTAACCGCCTACCGCCCGCCGACGCAAAGGACGATATTTCAATGCAAGGCAGACGGTCCAATTTTCCACATCCCATCTCCTAACTTTCAATTTTCAGCCCGAACCAAATGTAAGATGTTCAAAACATTCGTTGCCATGGAAATTGGAATGTTGATTTTTCTCTTTAAACCTCTTATGAATTTAACAAACAACATTATTTTCAACTACTTTACTTTGATTTTGTATAAAAAAACTTTTTTAAAAATTCCTTCACCAATCATGAAATAACAAATCAGATCATAAAAAAAAATCAAATCAACATTTTAAACGGTTTAAAAAAAATTCTAATTAGAGCTAGATTCTAAATTAAAAGGTCACCATATCAACCCATTATATCAACTAATCAAATTTTGGATTTGCTCTTCAAAGATCACCAGTTCGAGTCCTACAAATCTCAGGGTTACTAGAGACCTACGTGGTCGATAACTTCAAGGTCTATGAGATTAGTCGAGCTGCGCACAACCTGACCTGAATACCCATGTTAATCTAGAAAAAAAATTACTTATTCTGAAAAAAATGTTAGAAGGACTAATTTAGGTAGTTACTAAAAATAAATTAGAAACATCTTGAATTAATCAGGATGAAAACAATAGATTGAGGAATCCATTTTGGCTTTCCCCTCTTAAGGAATCCAACTAGTTGATAAAACGTCATCTGTCTCCATTTATAATCGTTGTTTATCATTATTCGCTAACGTTGTGACTTGTTAAGAGAACATTATCCATGTAGTCAATGTATTAATCGACCAGGTGGGTTACAACTAACATCGTGTTCATACTAGATTATTAATAATATACTTTGTAATATTTTAATAGGTTAATTAAACAAACGATTTGCTGAAATCAACAAGTCTTGTGGTTACCTATCAATTATGCAATCCTGCAACTACACATCTTCTCGGATTTGTTGCGTCTTGGCATGGGAAACCAAACAATTTTGGATCACGTCCAGAGGGCTGGACCGGAGCCACTTGCTCCCTTGATGGCTACGACATTACGGTCAAAGGTTGGCCAATTATTTGATAGGTGGACTCACTAGAGATAAAATCAACCTTGGCAAGTGAAAAAAAAAAATGATGGTTAAGTGGTAAGAACTTGGGACCAAGAGCTTTGCTTTCTCTGTGGTTTCAGGTTCGAGCCCTGTGGTTGCTCATATAATGACCAATGGAGGTTTACATAGTCGTTAACTTCAGGGCCCGTGGGATTAGTCGAGGTGCGCGCAAGCTGGCCTGGACATTCACGTTAAAATAAAAAAATAATAACAAGACTAAACGTGTTTAGTTCTTTGTTGAATTACTCAATATAATCCAATAGATGTCTTTTAATTATAGATTTTTTTAATTATTTTTTTAAATTTATTTATTAATATTAATTTATTTATTTAGTTATTATACTCTCATGTTATATATCCTAATTTTGACAAATTAATTTGATTCGGCGGGTTAATACAGTTGATTCAAATTCTTTTGCTTCTTCTTCATTAGTTTTTTTCTGCCGATAGTTTTTTTCTCTCTTTAATTAATCTTTTTTTTTTGTTTAATTCTATTTATTAATGTTAATTTTTTTTTCTATTTAGTTATCACACTCTCATGACATGTATCTCAGGTTTGACGGGTTAACCCAGTTGATTCAATTTTTTTTCTTTTTCTTCATTAGTTTTTCTCTTTCAATTTTATTTTTTAATATCATAACTATAACTAAAAAAGATCAACCTTTCACTGTGGATTGCACTATGCAAATCCACAGTGAAAGACAGATGCCTTTTAGTTATAGGTTTTTTTTTTATTTTGTTTATTTTTAATTAATCTTTTTTTTTGTTTAATTTAGTTTTTTAATATTAAAAAAATTTCAATTTAGTTATCACACTCTCGTAGTATGGATCTCAAGTTTGATGGGTTAACCTGGTTTAGTGGGTTAACCTTATTGATTTAGATTTTTTTTCTTTTTTTAATTGGTTTTTTCCCTTCCAAATTCATCTTTAATATCGATTTGATTGAGAACTAAATTTCATGATTTATTTTATTTACTTTTTATTAGATTATCGTGATCTTATAAGGGGATTTTACTGTACCATTTCTCGTAAAGCACCGTTCATTGGAATAGTGCTTTGCTTTGTTTTTTTTTTCCTTTTCAAATAATAATTTCTTTTTGTTTAATTTCATTTTTTAATATTAATTTTTTTTATATTTAATTATCACACTTTCATGACACGGCCTTGCAGTCAGACCTACATACAAGGCTCTTGGATTTGGTGTTGTAGGCAGACCCACTTAAACTTGGGTCATGCAAGTTTAATATTATTATTTGTATTATAATAATATTATTTTTATTATAATGACTATTGCTAATATAATAATTAATAAATTTGAAAAAATATTAATAGTTATAGGTTTTTTTTGTTTTTAATTATTATTTTTTGTTTAATTTAGTTTGTTAATATTAATTTTTTTTCTACTTAGTTATCACACTCCCATCACATGGATCCCAGGTTTAGTGGGTTAACCTGGTTTGACGGGTTATCCCAGTTGATTCAAAAAAAAATTTTAAAGTAATTTTTTTTCCAATTTTATCTTTTAATATTGATTTGATTGAGAATTATCATGATTTTTTTTTGTTTCCTTTCATTAGATTATCGTGATCTCATGAGGGGATTTTATTGTACCCCTCCTCGCAAAGCACTATTCATTGGAATAGTGCTTTGCTTTATTGTTTTTTTTTTTCGTTTTCAATTAATCTTTTTTTTTGTTTAATTTCATTCTGTAATATTAAATTTTTTTCTATTTATTTATCACAGTTGCATGACACGACCTTACAGCAAGACCCACATCTAAGGCTTTTAGGTTTGATGTTGCCGCCAGATTCAAGGCTCTTGGACCTAGCGTTGCAAACAGATCCACTTAAACTTGGGTCATGCAAGTTTAATATTATTATTATTATTAAAAATATTATTACTTGTATTATAAATATTACCATTAGTATTATAATTAATATTATAAATATTAATCTTGGGTTAGGCGTTGCAGCCAGACCCAAAACTCTTAGTTCTTGCTTTGCAGATAGACCTAACACTCTTAGATCTTAGTTTTTTTTTGATATTTTTTATGCCAAAAACAATTAGTGTGCGGCGTAGCGTGAGCCACCTAACTAGTAATAACTAAACGAGGAAGAGAGCGGATAATGAAGACTATTCTCCAGAGGAGGTCCATGCTAGGACTTGGGGGGTTGGACGTGATAGAGACATTGAAAAAACATCTCACCTTTTCTTGTAATGTGGAAGAACTAGCTAACCCAAGCTTTCAACGTCATCTTACACTTATTAAACATATGGCTTTTCAGGTAAGATAGCAAATTAATTTTATTTTATTTGTTATTTTTAAAGATAACTTATATTATCTTTTTTGTTGTTTAGACCTTCATGATATGTGGTCAAATAGTAGGTGGGCTGAAGAGAGAAAGGCTATAGAGTAGGCTTTTGAGCAGTATCGTGCAGATAAGTTTTAAAATACATAAACTTAAAGAAAAAAAGATTGCTTTAGATATTGAAATGGACTCTTTTAGAACTGAGTATTCCAGGCTGCAAAGACATATGAGAACTCAGACCTATCTCTTAGAGTCAACTGAACAACGATTGGTGGAGGCTTATAGTTGTATTGACCTCCTAAAGAGAGGGGGGGCATGTGTCTCTAACAAGGGTTGAGCTTAAAAGGGAAAAGGACACCCAAGAAGAAAAACTAAAAATAATGAGGGAGGAGGTTCAAAACTTTTTTTATTAAGTATGTAAAACTTGACGAATTCCTCCCAAATGTTTTGGTTTGAATATAGGGAGTTCGGGTCTCTAACGGAAACAATATGGGAGAAACTCTTCTTGACCATGCCAAACTTGTATTTCTTCAACCTATCTAAAGAAATACATCTTGACTTTAGTGAGATTTTTTCAAATGACCAAGTCCTAACTTTCATTGATGTCTTCTCAGTTAGAGCTACTTTAACCAGAAGTGGAGTTTATCTCGCCTAGAAACCTGGCTTGAAGATGAAAGTTCTTTTAAGGTTGTTTGTTTTTTTATTATAATGTATTGAATACTAGAGCGTTTCAAACTTTGAATTTAGCCATAAAATTTATATCTTACTTACATTATTATTGTATTTGAGTATGCTAACAGGTTTTATTATAGGTCTAAATGGGTCCAACACCCACTATTAAAAACACAAATCTTGAACACTTAGAAAAATTCTTATAAAAATGTTAACACTGACAATGAAAGTTTAAAAAGTTTGGAGGGATCGTTCTATTTTAGAGATAGTTTGCCCTTACTCTATTTGTTACTCGTAGCCTCTAGTTTTTTAAACCTTGCCGTTATGATATTGAGTAGTCTGAGCTTATAGACTTTATTCTTAAATGTAGTTGTCAGACATGACTATTCTAGAAAGTCGAGGTTGGTCCTAAGACCTTGTTCATTACCTTTTGAGTTATAGTGAAAAATTTAGTGGCTTAAACATTCTATTTCAACTGGTATCATGCCTTATGTCCCATATATGAGAAGAAATAATGTTTCACCAATGGACCTATATGTGAGAAGAAATGGTGTCTTACCACTGGTTGTTTTTTGAGTCGTTATGTAGGCCGATAAAATTTCACTCAACAATTATGTCAACTCTGACTTGATTTTCCCTGTCTTTTACTTAAGTCTATTAAACAAAATTTTGTTAGTCAACTCAATTTGACCATTTATTTGAAGGTGTGATACTAAGAAGAAACGATGATTTATATGAAGCCTTTGACAATGTTCTCTCATCTTGTGATTGTCAAATTATGTTATATTATTAGTGATCAAAACTTTTAGAGCCCAAAACGAAATATGATATTCTTTGAAAAGAAATAAAACACTTTATTAATGGTTATCTTTACTAGAGCTTCTAATTTAACTTATCTAGTATGTCGCACGTGTGCGGCTTCGCGACGATCATCTACCACTCTCAGGAAAACATGTAAATGTATGGTCTATCTGGCAAATGTGGAGAGACAAGGAATTATTGTCTCAGTGAAAAATTTGAATGAGAGTCGCCACCTGGTATTCTGGCTATTAGGAACCCTAACTGGTCTCAGAGATCGGGTACGAAGACTAGTTGCGTAAAGGGAAGGTATTGACACTCCAACTACGCCCTACCTAAGGTAAACTGTATTGTTTTAATGTCTGATAAAACTTATGGTCTTATTGTATTTTCTAATTGTTGGTCCTGTCTGTCTAAAATTGAAGAAAAACCCTCCTCAATAAGGAGGTTCTTATCTTAATGGAGTAAAACCTAACCGTTCTACGTCTGGAAAAAAATAGAATTTAATATCCAGAATACGTATTACGTGTAATGTCGTACCCCGGATACTAAAAAACAAACAAAATAAAATTTCTGTTGTTTTTGAAATTTTGATCAATGTTCTATTGACTTTAATAAACTGGTTATTAAAACCAAAATGCATGCTAAAACATTGTTTTTTGGTGTATGAAAAACACAATATGATTTTTTTAGCTTTGAGACACTTTGTCGTATGCACAAAAACATTTTTTTTTTCAATTTTTTTTGTATTTTGGAAGTTTTGACCAAAACCGGGTATTTTAATACTAGATTCGTATTTTTTTGAACTAAAATACATACTGATATTAAGCAAAAAAGGCGTATAGCCAAAAGGTGAAAAAAGTCACAAAATTTTAAACATAAAATTTTAATTTTTTTTTTGAACTGTGTCGGATCCGGCCCAATACTGTGGGCTGGGCCGAACCCAGCCCAAATACGTGTGCTGGGCTGAGCCCAGCCCGTGTGAACAGTGTCTTACACTGTTCACATGCTACGTGAACAATGGAGGTGTTGCATGGACAAAGCAAGAGAAAAAAGAAGGGGAGAAGGGCTGACATGCGGTGGCTGTTGTCGTTGGCGGAGCTGCTTGAGGTGACAGGCAATGGCGCTGGTGGCAGTGGCTCTGTTTTTTTATTTCTTCTCTCTCTCCTCTGTTTTTCATTCTCTTCTCTGCTTCTTCTTCTCTCTCTCCTCTGTTTTTCATTCTCTTCTTTGCTTCTTCTTCTACTTTTTTTTCTTTCAGTCTTCCCCCTCTTTTCTGCTCTCTCTCTCTTGTCCCCCTCTCGTCTCTTTTTTTTCGTTTGTTCTGCCCCCCTGTTTTTATAGGCAAAAACAGGGGAGGGACATGACTGGAATGGCCATTGTGCTGCCGACTCCACCGCCCATCCAACATGTGGAAAGCTTTTGGGCAAGTGGGTGTCCTTAGTCGACATCTTTTTGATGCTTTTTAGAGGAAAAAAGTCGATGAAAACAGGGGGAAGAAAAATCTTTTTCTTCCCCTGCCTCGCGTGTCTAGGGGAAAAAGAAGATCCAAAGTGCCATCAAAACGACATCGTTTCGGGCTTCTCTTTTTTTTTTAATGAACAGTGAGTGAAATGGTGTAGTTTCGGGCAAGACGCGCAATTTCAGGCAAAACATGTCATTTTATTTAAATGAAAACGACACCAAACTTATGTCAAAATACAATTTAGTCCTCAATTTGTGATTTGTTCAATCAAGCCCTCAATTGCAATTTTGATTTTAAAAATCAATTCAATTGCATCCCTACCAAATTCAATCGCCGCCCTTGAAGTTGGCCACCTTTTTCAAATTGGTCATTGGTCTTTAATTAGTGTAATTTGACCCTCAATTGAGCAATAAACTTCTAATTTCTTCAATTTAGCCCTTGATTCGATTTAATTACAGTCCCTCTATTTATGCGCCTTTCCAGTTTGGTCCTTGGTTTCAGATTTCTTCAATTAAGTCCCTAATTGGGAAGCAAACTTCAATATTTATGCAATTAAGCCCCTGATTTGACCAAATTAACTCTAAAAAATTATAATTTGACTAAGAACTTTAATTTTTTCCAATTAAAACCTAAATTAACTTGCATTTAACATAAAAAGAATCAATGGATATGACTCGAGATGGCTAGACACAAAAGAAAAATGGATAAGGATAAATTATTGGTGTGGTTTCACTTACAAGTGGACAATTCCCTGGTTTCAAACTTAGGCATGCCAAATCAACTTGAACTTGAATGATATTGACTCAACTTGAACGTAATAAGTGATTATTTTATAGATTGCTGTTTTATATAATTGGTAGGGTATGAATATTATTAATTTCAACTCAAAATGAGCCCAAACTTAATCCAAAATAAATATTTATATTATATAGATATATTTGTAGATCATTTAGATTATGTTTTAATATATTATGATATATATATATATATATATATATATATATATATATCTCAATATTGATATAAAACACACACACACATATTTTTATTGAATAATTAATTATAATAAATAATGAATAACCATATAGATACTCAAAATTAAATAAATTATTTATAAATATTTAATAATAAATAAAATATAAACATTAAAAATATATGACTAATGAATACCCATTGCCATCCCTGTCCAAGCCCCAATTAATTGTTTATTTATTTCTGATAGTAATGGAGGCGTCATCTAGGACTCCGAACGGCCAGCACTCTTCTGGTCCCATTTCATGCGGTGTTGGGCTTGACTTGGATAAACATCTACCCTTGGAAAATTCAGTATTGCTTCAAATTATTGAAAAGAAATACGTGGGCTTAGTTTTATTTTACTCCTCCGAGCAATATTGGTTTTATGAGTTTTTTCTCATTTATTTATTCTCCGTCATTATTTTTTATTGATTAAAATACATGTTGATTACCTTATTTTCATTCCATGTGAATGTTTGGTATCATCAGTGATAAATAAAATAAAACTAAAACAGAATTAAAAAAAATTTTATTCATTGATTAGACTATCAAATTGTTTTTGTTACCTAAGAGGCTTTGTTCTCTGGCTTAAAAAAAGTAGCGGAATGATACTTGATCAATATACACAACTCTATCTATAGCATAAATAATCTTGATAATTAATACTCGGTAAATTAATAGTATTAATTACATAACATTTTTTGGGTCTCGATTTAAATTTGAAAGTTTAAATAATATTTTAATTAATTAATAAGTATTCACTGCCCAAGAATACTAATTTATAGAGATTTAATATTTTTCTTACATTTCATGTGCAAATTCAATTTTCCTCCTCCCCTTTCTTTCTTTTTATTTTTCCTGTAATAAAAAAAAAACGTTTTCCCCATGATCTTGGCACGTGCCTTGTTTCTTAAAAAATGTATCTGAGAAATAATCAATCTTCTCTTAATTAATCACCAGACTATAAAAAAGGCTTCCACTTTGCTTTCAAAATGGGGTGAGAGGCGAAACTGAGAAAACAAGAAAGAGGACTGTCTCGTTTGCGACATCTCAACGCAAAGTGAGAGAGAACCTGAACGATGCTTTACTTGTTGTTCTTGGTTCTTCTAACTCAAGGCGATCTATCCATGTCTGAACAACTGCCTCAAAACATATTTATCTTAGCCGGACAGAGCAACATGGCCGGTCGTGGAGGCGTAGTCAACAACACCAAGAACGGCATCCCCTCATGGGACGGCGTTGTCCCTGTTCAATGCCAACCAAACCCATCGATTCTCCGGCTAAGTGCCAGCCTCACGTGGGTCCAAGCCCATGAACCTCTACACGCCGACATTGATTATAACAAGACCAATGGGGTTGGACCAGGGATGTCGTTTGCCAACGCAATCTTGACGAAAGTGCCTAACTTCGGTTCCATTGGTTTAGTACCGTGCGCCATCGGAGGGACTTCGATAAGTGAATGGGCAAAGGGAGGTTTCCTCTATGACCAGTTGGTGAGGAGGACTCAGTTTGCCTTGCAGAGGGGGGGAGTCATTAGAGCCATGCTATGGTATCAAGGAGAAAGTGATACCCAAATCAGAGAAGATGCTGATGCGTATGAAGGAAGGTTGGACAGGTTTTTCATAGATCTCCGCGCCGATCTAGGGTATCCAACGCTACCAATAATCCAGGTAATTAAGGGCTATTCTTTCACATATGTCTGGATTGCTTCTAAACATCATGCACACCATTTTAAAACATGAAAACTAAATCTACAATTGCAATCAAGTCCCAGGAATCTTGGCCTTCTTGACTAGATGCCTGAACAAAAAAATAGAGAGGAAGTTTGATGAAACAAGACAACTTGCTCAGTCAACAAAAACAAAGAATAAAATTAAAATGTGTGTGTGTGGATAGCCAGCTCACCAGTTCTGAAGCAACAACCGTTGACCGAAAAGCATATAACGTTAATTGTTTAAATTGTTAGGTGGCTCTGGCATCCGGGGAGGGGCCGTATGTGGAGATTGTGAGAAACGCTCAACTGGGAATTAACCTTCCTAACGTGCAGTGCGTTGACGCCAAGGGACTTCCACTAGAACCAGACAGGGTGCACCTTACCACGCCGGCTCAGGTTCAACTCGGTCAGACTTTGACCGATGCATTTCTTCAATCGCTGTCTAGCCCAATTCATATTGCCAATAATTCTTGTAGGAGATTTTCAAATCTCATGTTTCACTCTCTTATCCGTCCATTATTGAGATTTGTTATGTTGATTGTAGCTTTTACTTAGATTTGTCCATTGAACAAAAGTTATTTAAATGGAACTTACTCGTGAACTCCATCGATTAAAATAAAAATACTATTTTAAATTTATTTTTTTAATGCAAACTAGATATTCATCCAGTCCTGGGCATATCTGGTTACTCCGATTTAATTGAATCATCTCCTATCTTACTTTTTTAAACACAGACCAAGTGAAGTTTCTTATTATTTTAATGACTTGAGTTAAGGGGTGTTGGGAGTACAGTAATGTTTATTTTTTAAAATATTTTTTATTTAAAAATATATTAAAATAATATTTTTTAATTTTTAATCAATCATCCTAAAAATGATGAATCAAAAATAATCTGAACAACGTTGCTCCTGTGGTTGTGTTATTGTGCCAATGCCTTGGGCACTAAACCAGTGACCTAATGGCAACTACTTTGAATCTTTTGGGTCTCACTTTACTATTAATATTAATTAACTAACAAAACACAACACTAAAGGAATTTAATTCACTGTTATAGATTTTTTTTTTCTTTAATTTTATCCTTTAACAATTTTTTTTTATCATTTCATATTAAATTGTTTTATAACAAAACACTAAAAATATGACTAAATCATTATAACCACACTCATAAAATATTATTTACTGTAATAGTTTTCTATGTTTTTTTGTTTAGTTTTTTATTATTATTTCACCCTTTAACAATCCAATATTTTTTTTTATCAAAGTTGTCCTTTAATATTATTTTATTTTTAAACAAATATTCAATGAAATAGTATTTTTTGTTTTTTGTTATTTATTTATTTATTTAATTTTACCCTTCAATAACCTAATTTTTTTTAATTTCATCATTTGATATTAGATTATATTTGAAATTTGTGCCTCGATCGTAATGTTTTTTTTTTGTTTTTTTTTATTATTTCAAAATAAAAGGAATAGTTTTTTTTTATTATTTCAAAATAAAAGGAACAACAAATACATCCATGAAACAACTATTTTTATCTTTTTATCTTTAAAAATAGCAATCAAACCCTGAAACGAAAATATATTTAACCAAATGATTGGAGAATGTTTTAACCAAACCATTTACTTTCTTTTCCCTTACTTACCCTAAACATGAGAAATGTGTTAATTGTTAAATTCTATGGGTATGTTTAGTATTGTGATGTAAAGTGATATTTTAAAAATAATTCACTTGAAAATATTAGATTTTATTTATTTATTATATCAACAAGTAAAAACTATTAATAAAAATAAAAAATATCAATTTAATATTTTCTTACAACAAATATATTTTTTAAAAATATAAAAACAGAAACTATCCATCACCAATACCATACCGAATTACCGATAAATAGCTGGGGGCAAGGCCCAAAATCCAATTCGTACAAATCTAAAATCGCGTCACTCAAGGCAGCAGAAATGGGACAGCCTACCAATCAAAATTTCCAATTTTTGGGTTGGAAAATCCAATTTTTACAAATTGATTGACGGTTCCTTTTCCCTTTTTTTTCCCTCTCAACTTCTACGTTTGGAAATAATATCCCACCTTACATTGCACTTGGGGAAATTGTTTTAAACATAAACATTAAATGCATCTCCAAATTATTAGGATAGTATAATTTTGTTTTTAAATTATTTTGTTTTTTTAATTAGGCTTTAAAAATGGATTAAGATCCTTAATTAATATTGTTTTCTAAATTTAGAGTAAAACTAATATAAAAAAAATTTTAACGACAAAATCAAGACTACGTAACTACTACTAATTTATAGGCCTTTAATTAAAAAATTATTTAATATCATTTTTCTAGAATTCATTTTTTCAAAATTTATTTTCTAAAAAAAATTACTTTTCAACAAACAAATAGCATCTTAATTAGATTTGTTTCAAAATTGACAGATTTTGTTTATCCTTTTCAATTATTATAAAAATATTATTATTATTATTATTATTATTATTATTATTATTATTATTATTATTTACAAAAAGAGAGATTCAAATTAAAAACCTCTTAAAAGTTAGAAAGATATTAATATTAATTGCATTACATCCAAATTAGCCATATAAAACTTTTATACTTTAAAATTCTATGTTTTTGTTTTTAGCTTTTCAAAATGTTTTTTTTTTGCTTGAACAAGTATTAAATTGATATTTTTAAGTGTTTTTTTTTTGAGATTTTGTTATATTTATATTAAAAAATTAAAAAACTATCATTTAACACATTATCAAACACTCACATACTATTATTAGTGATAGTAACTAACATGTTTCAAATTACTTACCTCTAACCAAATAATTGACCAATATCTTCTTGATTCATGGCATACTTGTTAATAATAACTAACCAAATTAAACATTTACTAATTACAAAATCAAGCAAGATTTCTAATTAGAGTAATTCCCCTTTGCTCGTAAAACAAATCAATTCGTTAGCGCCGTCTAGGCTATATAACATTGTCATCTCAGTACGTAAAATAAACCTATATAAACACCTGCACCAGGGGCAAGCAATAGGCTCTCTTCTCGTAGTAAGCTTAATAAATTATAGAAGCCATGTTCAAGCTACTTATGTTGTTGCTAATGTTCCTTTCCAGTTTAGCAGCTAACGTTTCCCAGGACATCTTTATTCTTGCTGGCCAAAGTAACATGGCCGGCAGAGGCGGTGTGGAACATGGAAAGTGGGACGGGAATGTCCCGCCGGAGTGTAGACCGAACCCATCAACACTTCGACTGAGTGCTAAACTCACATGGGAAGAGGCACACGAGCCACTCCACGCAGACATCGATGTGGGAAAGACATGTGGGATTGGCCCAGGCATGGCATTTGTTGATGGACTCAGAGCTAATGGCTCGAGAATTGGTGTGGTGGGTCTGGTCCCTTGTGCGGTTGGTGGGACCAAAATCAGTAAGTGGGCTCGAGGTACGCAGTTGTACAGTCAGTTGGTGAGTCGGGCTGGAGCGTCAGTAAAGGATGGCGGGACGATTCGAGCGATTTTGTGGTATCAGGGAGAAAGCGATACTGTTACAAAAGAAGATGCTGATGCTTACAAGGGAAATATTGAGACGCTTATCACCAACTTGCGCACTGATCTTAATATACCATCGCTGCCTGTAATCCAGGTACGACCCTTTTCTATTTCTTTAAAGATTTTAAGGTACGTACCATACACCATTAGTACTACTGATATAACATAAGGTGATGAAACAGTAGTGGTGGGGATGGTTGTTTCAGGCCCATCAAGTCTTTTAAATTCCTCTGGTGGGGAAACCAATAATATGTGGCTCCGACCAAATTCGACTGAAAGGCTGCCATGCCTATGAGAACAGTAACATTAATTGTAAGACCATCGTGTTCTGCAGTATTAATAATGGGTCTTGTTCATGAGAATTTCTTTGATACAAGCATGTCGCCAGAATAGATTCTTGGAATGATTAATCATCTGGAGGATACATGTCTTCTGGCTTGCAGATGTTCCGAGAAATTGATGATTGGATAATTGATTTTTAACCATTTAAATGGTGATCCAGTAATAAAAATTTAGAAAGAGATTTGTTTTTTCTGTAATCTCAGGTTCGAATCCTGTAATTGTTTATATGATGGTCACTGAAGACTTATATAGTTATTAACTTTAAGATCCATGAGATTAGTTGAGACATGTATAACCTAACCCGGACATCCACATTAAACTAAAAAAACATTTTGTTTGGATTCTACGTCAAGTACAAAAACGTTAAACATATAGGTACAAAAGGTAAAGTTGTTCTCCGAATAAGTTTTGTAAATGATGCCCTTCACTAGGAGGTCGGGCCCTTATTAGAAGGGTAGTGATCCCTGGTAGATGTTATTGGGAAAGTTCATTGCAAGATAATATTTCAAAGATTAGCTAGTAGCATCACTCGTCTGCAAAACTATCTA
Organism: Populus nigra; assembly: GCF_951802175.1. NCBI lineage: Eukaryota > Viridiplantae > Streptophyta > Magnoliopsida > Malpighiales > Salicaceae > Populus > Populus nigra. Next base: position 47,664,528 of record NC_084853.1, on the reverse strand, counting down.
CAGGTTCAGCTTAGGCTACTTGTAGGCAATAATCCTTGCTCGGAATGCAAAGTTTCTATGCTGATTAATCCTGTTCTTCAACCAAACTTCGAGATTATTTTAGAAGCATTTTGTCCTTGTGCATAAAACTTTCTTGGTTACAGGTAGCTCTTGCGTCAGGTGAAGGCAAATTCATAGAGACTGTCAGAAGTAGTCAACTTGCAATCAACCTACCTAATGTGAAGTGCATAGATGCCCAGGGACTGGCCCTTCAAAGAGATAACCTGCACCTCACTACAATGTCTCAAGTACAAGTAGGCTTGAAGTTGGCCAGTGCCTTCATAGATTCTTTCGGCAATATGCCATGAATGAATCGCGATTATAGAGTTAAAATGTTGTGCTCGCCATGTGGACAGCAATTAAATCCTCAGACACCAACTTCCTATATTCACTGGCCTAGTTTTATAATATTACCTCATAATTATTAATAAATAATTAAATCCATCAAACAAAATGCAAAAAAATAATGTTAATGATAAGGATAGATTTTCCCAGTCTCCAAATTATTAAATACAATTAGTCTTTTTAACTAATGAACAAATTTTTAAACTTAATGAACAAATTTAAATATTTAATCGAGTCGTTTTAACTTAAACTAAGCTTTCATCCAATTTTTAAATGACACGTCTAATTGGATGGAAATATAAAATTATTAAGAATGTAATCAAATTATATTTAATTATTTTAAATATTTGTAAGCATAATACAACAATCAGTTGCCCAACATTGTTACTGTAAAAAAAAAAGGGACGCGGACCATGCTTAGATTAATAATAAATTCTAAAAGAAATTGATTTCTAACAACACTTATTTAATTAATTTTAATTTCAAATAAAACTCCATTCACCGCTAAACTATTGTAATCAAGCTATAGAAATTTCCTGGAAAATATCTTACAATATTAGATTTAATTAAAGTTGCTTTTGCTACTGGCTGCTCCTTATACAGTTTCGGTATTGCGTTTATACTACACTTGAAAGTGTTTTTCAAAGCGTGCTTAATTATAAGCACATCAATTTTATGTTTTTTTAAATATTTTTAGATAATTTGAATATAAACATAAAAAGATATATGAAAATATGTTTATTTAAATTTTTTTAAAAAAAATTAAACATACTTTTATCAAGGTACACTTGTTTGACTTCTTGTGCTGCACCGTAGAATGAAGTACTTTTTTACTATTAATAAAAAATTAATTGTAAAATTAAACAGTTTATACTTTCATTAAATAAAATAAATTGATAATTATATGTAATAATAAATAATAATAAATTTGTTAACTCTAATTAAAGATTGAGTTGAAACCTAAAATGAAGATGTTATTTCTTAGGGGAAAAAAGATATTGAATCTTTATTTCGGTTTAAAATTGAATTTTTAAAGTTTTAATTGGTTTGAATTAATAAAATAAAATTTTAATTTATCAAATTGAACAATCACTTAATAATAAAACTTATTTTTAACATTGCAAGAGCCTCATATAAAATTAACTAAAATAAAATATCAAACTCAACTCCAAGTCAACTTAATATGAAATGGTTTGATTGAGAATAAAATACCAAATGGCAAAGAAAAACAAAAGAAAAAAAAATATTGTGTGTAATTATTGCAACCCAAATTGTGTCATTCTTTTATATTATTTTGTTAATATTTTTTCCGGGTCTTGTATGATTATGATTTCAAATATCATTTTATAATTTACGGAATATTAATTTTACAAAATCAAATTATAATTATTAAATAAAAACAGAAGGACTAAATTAAGAAAAATGAAGGATGCAAATGAATAAAAAAAACACAATAAAAAAGAAGAAGAATGTGAATTAAAAGGATGATTCATTGTTTATAATTTAAATATCAATTTCATGATTTATATAGCGTCAATTTTACAATTAAATAGGAAGCAAAAGAACTAAAAAAAGCAGTAGATGTAAATGAAAAAGAAACCCAATAAAAACTATATATAAAAAAAATGACATGAAGAATGTTTTCACCTCAAATCTTTTAATGTTTTTGTTAACGGACTGCACTCCCACATCCACTCCGCGTTTGGTGGAACTTTATAGTATTTTGCTATAAAGTTCTTGTTCTTGACGTTGAGAAGGAAACAACCACTACAAAAGAAATGTATACATTCTTCCATCTTGTTAGGTGCAAATTCAAACAGATTCATTTCAATGATCAACCAATTTGCAATTAAGTATGTTAATCATGGGCCCACATGATTAAGGTATATTATACACTAATCAATGGGTTCGATTTTAATTTAATATTATTAGTATTAAATCAATCATATAGATAAATAATATCTAGTTAATAAGTCGCTGCCAAGTGTTATTTAACTCGGTTTCAATTAACCAGGGTTAACGCATTCAATTCGTGATTAGTCCCATACCGAGTTTAATGAGTTTAACGAGTGTGGTAGTTGGCAACCAATCCAAAGTTCTTGCTGATATGTTGCTGACTTGTCAGCACTGAAGTCCCCAAAACAACGAATACCTTCGGCCACTTGACAAGCACTTCTACCAATGAACTATACAGAGTCAACGTGAATCCTCGATTTAGTTTCAGCCTTTCAGGACTCCAAGACAGAGGCGAGGAGGAACCTGAAATGGCGGCTACATCTTGGAATTTCATGGTTACTCCGACAAAGCCTTCTCTCTCGTGGAAACTCTCTTTTCTCTCTCCTTTAACTACAGTCAACGTTACCCGCCGCCAAAACAGGACGGCCAAAAGATTTGTCGTCTTTGCCACTGTATTTCTTGATCCCAAGCCCACGGTCCTCGTTGCCGAAAAACTCGGAGAAGCTGGTCTCGAGCTACTGAAAACATTTGCAAATGTTGATTGCTCTTACAACCTCGACCATGAGGAGTTATGTACTAAGATTTCACTTTGTGATGCGTTGATTGTGAGAAGTGGGACTAAGGTCACCCGCGAGGTTTTTGAAAGGTCAGGCGGCAGACTTAAGGTTGTGGGTCGGGCTGGTGTTGGTATTGATAATGTTGACTTGTCGGCTGCCACTGAACATGGGTGTTTGGTGGTTAATGCTCCCACGGCTAATACGATTGCAGCTGCTGAGCATGGGATTGCTTTGCTTACTGCTATGGCTAGGAATATTGCTCAAGCTGATGCCTCTATTAAATCTGGTTTGAGCTCTCTTTTTTTCATGGTTATGCCTTTTTTAATGCTTCAATTAGTCATTTATCGAGCCGGTGGCTTACTTTATTGTTGTGAGTTGAATTTTTTTCTTTGCTATGTTCTTCAATTCTCTGTTCAATATGTTTCTGTTATAATGATCAATAAGGGTTTTCTTGTTTAAACTTTACTGCACGGTCAGTGAGATTTTGGAGGATAACGTGATTTCAACAGATCTTGTTTACGCACAAAATTGTTGAGATTAGCAAATTGGTTGTATTTTGACCATATCCTTCATCAATGATCAAGTAATTTCCAAACAATGGCTTAAATAATGTCTCTGTTATCATCCAATTTTGAAATTCTTCAGCGGTGTCTTATTCTCTGTTATCTGCCCAGGAAAGTGGCAGAGAAGCAAATATGTTGGGGTTTCACTTGTGGGGAAGACACTTGCTGTCATGGGGTTTGGAAAGGTTGGTTCGGAAGTGGCACGGCGTGCCAAGGGTCTTGGCATGCATGTGATTGCACATGATCCTTATGCCCCAGCAGACCGTGCCCGTGCTATAGGTGTGGATTTGGTATCTTTCGAAGAAGCTATATCGACAGCAGATTTCATCTCCCTACATATGCCTCTTACCCCTGCTACATCAAAAATGTTCAACGATGACTCTTTTTCCCAGATGAAGAAAGGAGTCCGAATTGTCAATGTTGCTCGTGGTGGAGTAATCGATGAGGAAGCTCTAGTAAGAGCTCTGGATTCCGGGACTGTTGCTCAGGTTCTGCTTTTCTTCACTGAGTCCTCATTACCTTGTTCCCTTTTTCCGTTGAGTCTTGGTAATTTTAGTATTTGTGCAGGCAGCGCTTGATGTGTTTACAGAAGAGCCCCCTTCAAAAGACAGCAAGTTGGTGCTGCATGAAAATGTGACTGTGACTCCTCATCTCGGTGCTAGCACTACAGAGGCTCAGGTATGCTTGACCATCTATCTAGGCTTCTGGTTATACTTTAATAACTTCTCATTTTTATTATCTTGCTTAATGGTGACGAGATTTAATCAGGAAGGTGTAGCCATTGAAGTAGCAGAAGCTGTTGTTGGAGCTTTAAAGGGGCAGCTTGCTGCGACTGCTGTAAATGCACCAATGCTTCCTGCCGAGGTAATTCTTACTTTCAAACCTTCAACCCCTCACAAACATTGGACTGTAGATATTTTGTGCATTCCTTTGATGAAGTGAAATAGAAATATCTCAAGTGTTAGCTTTCCACCAATTTTAAGTGATGTTTATTGATATTATATACTAGTTCAAGGATTGTGATCACTTTGCTTTTCATCATGGTGTAGAGAAGGGCTCGTTCCCTCCCCTTATGTTTATGTACGTTGTGCAAGGTAGGGAATGATATCTTTTTTGTCCTCAGATTATTTTTCTCATTGCAGATCCTGTCAGAACTTGCACCATTTGTTACTCTGTCAGAAAAGCTTGGCAGACTGGCAGTCCAACTGGTTGCTGGTGGAAGGGGGGTGCAATCAGTTAAGGTGACTTATGCTTCTGCCAGAGGTCCAGATGATCTTGACACTCGGCTGCTTCGTGCGATGATTACCAAGGGTCTGATTGAGCCTATCTCCAGTGTTTTTATAAACTTAGTGAATGCTGACTTCTCTGCTAAGCAGAGAGGACTTAGGATAACAGAAGAGCGCATTCTGCTGGATGGTTCACCAGAAAATCCACTTGAGTTCATCCAGGTTCAAATTGCCAATGTAGAATCCAAATTTTCCATAGCAATGTCCGACTCTGGTGAGATTAAAGTTGAGGGAAGAGTGAAAGATGGGAAGCCCCACCTTACAATGGTAGGTTCATTTGGTGTTGATGTGAGCATGGAAGGCAGCCTCATACTGTGCAGACAGGTTGATCAACCAGGTATGGTTGGCAGTGTGGGGAGTATCCTTGGTGAGGAGAATGTAAATGTGAGTTTCATGAGTGTTGGTAGGATCGCTCCACGAAAACAGGCTGTAATGACCATTGGTGTCGATGAGGAACCCAGCAAGGAGGCGTTAAGGAGGATCAGGGAAATACCAGCAGTTGAAGAAATTGTGTTTCTTAAGTTGTAGTGCTCAGAATTCCATCATTCTAGAAGTATATTTCATGCCCAATTTTGGAGACACCTGTGCTGATAGTCCAAGGTTGATTTTTTTTTCCGACTGATTGTTTTTGGATCAGTTTTCATGTTTGATTATGCATTCCAATAGCCTGGTGTTTCGTTGTAGATTTTTTTTATACTCTTTGTTTTCTGTCAGTTGGTCTCTTTAGCATCACAGGTGTTTGTCACAGCTGTATTTCGATGTGAATATTCAGAAGTTACAAACTGCAGAATGGCTGTGTTGATTGTTTGTGCATTTCCATGGTTTCAAATTGTCATACTGCCTCTTGTAGGTTTTGCAGTAATCCGTTGTTGTTTCACAGCATGTTTGGTCCCCTATTTAGCTTTGATGAAATTCCAGTTCATGAAGAGTTCAGCCTATTGAGCAAGAGAAAACAAGGCAACAACTGCTAACAATTCAATAGATCACGTGAGGAGCTGGTAGACATGGGGTTGAGAAATTATTGAGAATTTAGCCTGCCGCATCTTTAGTTATAAAATTGGACTCTGAATTGATTGGAGTCTGTAACATATTAATTCAAGTTAATTTAATATTTATATTTTTTATAATGAAATTATTAATTACATATTAAAAAACTAAAATTTAATATCACAAACTTTAATCGTGATTTATGAAACCAAAGTTATAGATGCTGACTGTTTTAATTTAAAAATAAAGGCCAAATCCATATTAGATTAGGCTCGATATATTCATGAAATAAACTTTTACACATGATTTTGGTTTTTTTTTTTTAGAAAAATTTCTTTATTTTTCTTGAAATATGCTTTTCTTGTCGCGGATATTTATAATTGTAAGACTCGTGTTTCGACCTAACAGATCCAAACTCAAAATTCAATCTAAACTCAACCCAACTAACCTAGGTATTTAAAAAAAAAAGTAACCCAAGATTGATTTTTCTTTTCTTTTCCTTGCCTCCTCCCCCTGTGGTGACTTTCATCTCCAAATTACAAGGGATATTAGTTTTGAATTTAAATTTTTTTGTTCAAGAAAGGTTGAAGAAATAAGTGATTCCCTCTTTTGTTATTTTCAATTAAAATATTAATTGTGAAAGGATTTAAGAAATGTTTCGGTTTTTATATTGTTTTGATTATAGAATGATTAAACGAATTGCATTGATGTTTTAGGATGTTACTTGGTCTTCAATGAACTAATTCAATGATAAAAATTATGGATTATTGAGGAACAAATTGTGTTATTGTGAAATTTATATATTTTAAGATTAGCGAATCATGATTCTGAAAATCTTGATCAACCAGTCGACTAGCTAGTCTAAACTGGCCAACCGATTGACTTGTGATAGTGATCAATAGGTCGACCCAGCAATAGAGTTTTATCGAGTATGTTAAGCTTGATTAGTTTGAGTAATGTTCGGGATTGATCGTGTGAATTAGTTTGGCTTTTATAATTATGTTTTGGTCTCTAAACTTCGAATTTCAATCTTATTTTACTTTGAGTTGTTTTTTAGTATTTTTCATATCCATTTTAGGTTCTACCAACATTCCTCCTAACGATCTCCAGTAATTTCTTGTTCTGCATCTGTTATCTTTTACTTTTATTTTCCGGGTGAGTGAGATAATATTTAATATGCATGTAATATATAAACATGGATGTTGATTATATGACGAGTATAACTAGTTAATTTCTTAAATATTTATATATGTTTTTTTATTTTTTGAATACTCATTCCTTCTTAAATTTGCACTTACATTGTGTTGACTTAAATTCCAGTCAATATGATATACATTATTTTGATAATTATGTGAGTATCTATTATATATTTATATTGGTATACTTGTCAGTAACTTCATGCTAACGGAGAATAGTTAGTCTATATGCACAAAATATTATGTATACCTAATTGGAGAGAGAGGCACCAGCCTGTGGCGACTGATCCTCCTATAATGGTCACCTTTTAGGTGTCATTTGATCATCTTCGAGTTTTATCTGATCTCTAACATGTATTCCACTACTTCATGCTAATATACTTAGTATGTATGTTTATATCAAGATGTATCGACTTACCAACTTTTAATATCTAAGATGAGTAGGTCAAACTCACCTCTCTATTTTTAATATTATTTCAAATTCTTAATTTTTGTTAACAAGTGAACTTTGTTTAATGTTTTTTTTCTTCAGTTTTGATCGGTATGCTTTGCTTGCCCTGCAAAACTTTCATTTTAATTTTTTATTTGATGTTTTAAACACTTCACTATTATATTGTTTTAATTAGGTTTGAATTTTGATAATGTAATAAGTATTATAAATTATTTGTTTTACTTTGATTTTGAAAAATATAATATTTTAATCGATATTAAAACACTACGAATTCTTTATATAATTTATTTTATAATATATATATGTATTTTGAGGTTAGCATATATTAGTATACTTAGAATACCGCTCTTGCATTTTTAGTCATCTAACTGGGATTCATATCGTGCCAATAATTATGTTGACTTGTGGCTTGACGGTTTCCTAATTTAATAACACAAATTCAAAAGCAACGGTGGCTTAAAAATGTTGATATTTTTTCAATAGCAATTTAAAAAATTGGTTAAAAGTTGTCAATTTCATTATGTTTAGTTCAGAATAATCAAAACATTTCATATTAATTTTTTTAAAAAAACAAAACAGAATAATTTTCATCTCATTTCAAATCTCGGTCCATTCTAGATTTTTTAGTTAAATTTCGGTCAGAATGTTCCAGTTTCATTTTACATGTTCCGTTCCAGTCTTAAAAAGTCATTGAATCAAATTGAACCTGGTTTAATTTAATTAATTAAACCACCCAAGTATAAAAAAAAACTCTTTTCATTACTATTTTCAATAACAATGATATTAAAAATAATATTAAAAATTATTATTACTATTTTCATTAACAATGATATTAATTTTTTAAAATTAGATTTATCACTAATATATATATATTTTATATTCATGTTGTTTTTTTCATGTTTATACTTTGTAGGAATTTGAATAAAACAATGTATGCTTTAGATGTTATTAGTCTTGATAATATTGACCTGACTTTGTATTTAAAATATTTGTGTTAAAACATTTTACTTTTATAATATTTTGATATTTTTTTTTAAGTTGAATTACTTTAACTTAAAAATCTATTTAATCTTAACTATTTAAAAATATTTTTAATTTTAAAATTATATTTGTTTGACATTGTGTTTGTATTGTATAATTTATAATTAATTTATCTTAAATTTAAATTATGTTTGTTAAATTTTGTATATATAAATAGTACAATTCCAAAACAGTATATCAAAACACTCTAAATTAAAATATTTCATTTCAATTAAAAAAACAAAACGGAATTATAACCTTACTTAAACTACATAAACAAACTCACCCTTAATTACAGTAAGTTACAGCCTGTAATCCATGAAGGCAAAATCTTAGATGGACACTATTTTATTCCTCTTTAGAAATAACTTTTGTTCTCGAACCAAATGAAATGGAAATTAAGATTATATCTATATATGTGAGTAAAATAACCAAATTCATTGAAATTCAGTGAAAAAACTAAATCGAGATATTGAATAAAAAATTTGATTATGAATAATTTAGAAAAAAATTTATTCAAATTCAGTTTTTGATTTGAGCAACCAAAAAAATTAAACCTAGTCAAACCACTCTTTCTAAATTCAAAAAAAAAAAAAACATGTATGTCACATCAAAACCTCTAAAAATATCTCAATTAAAACTCGTTTAACTAATTCAATTTGAACTGAATTTTTGTTCAATTTAATTTCTTATTCTGATCGAACTAACCTACGCTTGTTGGTACATGCATGTGTGTGGGAGAGTTATCAAATTGGTATAGAAAAAACAGACCCACTAGGAACATGTTGAAGTTTTTGTTAAGAAGTATTTAATATTATAGTAATAATTATTTTTTAAAGTGTTTTTTATTTAAGAATATATTAAAATAATATTTATTTATTTTTTAAAATATATTTCTGACCTAAAAAATACTAAAAAAATACTTAATTTAAAGCATTTTTTTTTTGAAAAGCACAGTTAACTTAAATCCCATGCTGATGACACTGGGTGTCTACAGAAACAAATGAAACATGCAAGCCGCCATCTCATGACATGGTCTCAAGATGTTCGTGAATATTCCATATTATTTCGACTACAATAAGATTGGAGTCCGACGACAAGACATGGGTGGGTGACACATGTAGCCGTCCCATCTTCAAAGCAAAATACAGTAGCACTAAACTTGATAATAATACAAAGTTAACGACAAAAATTTATTCCCAAATACCAACTTCCATGAACCCATCTTCAGTGGCAAATCCCCTAAACATCCCATTGGTGTTAAAACCACACGCCACTTCCCCGTCTCTAGACACTGCTATCAACCCAGCTCGCCCTTCATCAAGCCTCTCCTTCACAACAAAATCCACAGCTTCTTGCAGGCCTAATCCCTTGTACTCCATCACTGCCGCCACATCACGTGCTAGTGTCCCTCGTATAATGGCCTCTCCTTCTCCAGTGCATGAGATACCACAAAGATCACCAGCGTAGGTCCCAGAACCAATCAAGGGTGAGTCACCAATACGACCTGTTTTTTTGTTCATGAGCCCACCTGTTGAAGTGGCGGCAGCGCACATTCCTTCGCTGTCCACAGCCACACACCCAACTGTTTCGGGCGCATAAACGCTGATTGGGAGTCCGTTCATTACCAAGGGACTGTTAGCAGCGGCACCCACGCTGCAACTTTCCAATCCAGCGGCTGGGATTCTGTAATCAAACTGGTTTCGAACAGAGCAAAAAGACATCGAGTCAAAAAAGGGCCCGCCGCATCAATAAAAGATTCTACAGGGATTCAGCTTACCAAGATGGAGTTGGCTTCTTTTGCTAATTTCAACATCCCGACGTTTTCCTCTGTTATAAAATAGTCATTGTCCACCAGCTCAACACCCTAAACAAACCCAAGATTTAATAAATATAATTGAGATCACCACCATATTTTAGTATATCCAGTCATCTTATTTCATTAATTATTTTCTTTATTTATTTTTATTGGTTCGGTCCAAGACAAAGTCACGGGGCAAGCCCACGTACCAATCCAGATTTTTATTTTAAAAATATTAAAAATCTTTATTTTAATAAATAAAAACTCGAGCAAAAGCAAATAATCTTATTTTAATAAATAAAACCCGGTCACGGGAGCCGTGTGCCACGGTCTCTTTTTTCACTCAATTTGCACACGTGGCTTAATAAAGGGTTGCCCCGGAGGCTAAAAGAAGGAAAAATACCTGTTGCCTAGCAAATTCCTCGGCGCCAGAAAAAGCAAGATAGGAATGGGGAGATTTCTCCATGACAAGTCTTGCAAGAGAGACTGGGTTTTTAACTGTGGTTAAACCTGATACGGCACCACATCTTCTCTTAGGACCATCCATTATGCTGGCTTCCATTTCCACTGTTCCATTCTCCGTTAGTGCAGATCCACGGCCAGAATTGAACAGGGGATCCGTTTCCAATTCTCTCACCTGTCACAACAAAAACATCAAAAGATTCAACCCTTAAAACCTTTATTTACAAGTTCAAAACCCAAAAATAACTACCGAAACTACTTCGTTCTCTACACGGCTTGGCCAGAAAGAAAACATGGTGCCAGGGAGAGTAATGTAGAGCGGGGGGGACATGACATCGATTGACATGACAATTTCTTTATTTACCAAGAAAATATGAAACAAAAATCTAAGACCGATGATGGTGCAGTTATTTTCCATTCACAGTAAGTGATCAAACAGTTGGGAACACAGAAATTCCTTGTAAGAAATTAAAACAGAGAGGGAGGAATCACATACAACAAGTTCGACAACATCAATAGCGGGGAGATTAGAGCGAAGAGCAGAGATGCCGATCTGAAGGCAGCGAGTGAGGAGTTTTTTGGCCTCCTCTTGTCTCTCTCGCGGGAGATTTGGGTCCACACCAGCGCCTCCATGCACCGCTATAGCCCATCCTCCCATTTTTCCTCTCTCGCTATCTCGCTTTCTCTAGGTTTCGTTTCTTACGAGGGTGTGTGTCTTTGGTGTCTGCCATGAGAGCTGGTGGTCAGCTTATATAGGCGTTTTGCGGACTCCACGTCCCCTATTATTTGGAATTAAAATCTGTGTTCCATTCGGATATTCACTTTCCAATGGCGTCGTTTCAGAATTTATTTAAATTTGAATTCGCTCACTTATTCAGTATGTTTTTATATTTTAAAAGTATTTTTAAGAAGTGAAAAAAAATTTATCTGTTTTAAATTAATATTTTTTTTATGTTTTTAGATTATTTTAATGTATTGATATTAAAAATAATTTTTAAAAATTAAAAAAATATTATTTTAATATATTTTAATAAAATAAAAAACACTCTAAAAAATAACACAAGCACACTTTCAATAATACCCTTACTGTCTTACTGTCTTGACCCTGTAATTATTTTTACTTGCCAGCTAATGACTTGCTATATTTTCGTCAGAATTGTAATTATAAGCAGGGGAGTTTATTAGGTAATTACTATTTATTAAAGTTATAAAACTCTACGAGGGAAAAGGCTACAGTTGAGGGTTGGTTATACTTTCTTTTTAAAAATGAGTAAACAGGATGAGTAGTGGAGTTTTGAAAGGGTGAGGCCTAGATCGACAAAGCAACGTGGTTAGATATTTTTTTCCTTTTTCTATTTATTTTTCCATCTAAATCAGTTCAGGTCTCAAATTAATTTTCAAGTGAACCCGCGATGTCAATATAAGTTTTATAACTGTCATAATTATTAAATTTGGTTGGATGATCTAAAGTTTACCACAACCAAGTTTTTTCAAATATTTTTTAATATAAATTTAATTATATTTGAATGACTCGGTGAAGCAAACCAAAATATTTAACTCTAAATTTTTTAATATGAAATATATGGCAAGGTGGTGTATACCTTATATTCAGATTAAATTTTGCAAAAAAAAACTTAATTCACCTATGGTTTAGTAAAAAAATATGCCATTTAAGTTGCAATTAACATGAAAATTTTATTTTTAAGTTTAGGCTTTGAAGTCTAGTGCCGAGGATATGACTGAATCCTCTTCCTGATTCTCAGTTGTAGTTATAAGAAACTTTTCTCCATGATTATAGTAGTTGAGATATGAACAATTTCTTTCCAGTTGTATTTTATTTTCTTTTTATGTAATGCCTTATATATATTATTTTTACTGCATGTTTGAAAGTGATATAGTTTGATTTTTATAGAGTTTTTTTTTTGTTGGTAAATATATTAAAATAATATTTTTCGTTATTTTTAAAATTTTATTTTTGAAATTAATATATTAAACAATAGAAAAACTAAAATGAAAATAATAATATTTTCTAAAACACGGTTGAACCGCAGTACCCATCACCTTAATGTTATCATAAAATCACCATCATACTAATTAATCAATCATCATTCATGACTGTTCTTAATGCTTTCCAGCAACGCAAACACCAACTCCTTTCCTAATCTCAATATATGAAAAACATCGTTAAAATTATATTTTTTAAAATTTATTTTTTATTAAAAAATATTTTTAATGTTTTTATATCATTTTGATATGTTGATCTCAAAAATAATTTTTTAAAAATAAAAAAATATTATTTTAAAGTATTTCTAAGGTCCCGTTTGTTTGTTGGGAAGTAGTTTTCTTTTGGAAACTGAATTCTGAAAAAATAAATTATTTTTCGATGTTTGGTAGTATAATGAAAAATAAGTTGGAAAACACTTTCCAGTGTTTGGTTATATCATGAAAAATGAGTTAGAAAATAACTTATTAATGTTTTATTTTTTTCAAGTTTGTTAAAATAATAAGTAATAAATCTTACAAATTAAAAAGTTGAATGAGAATGAAATTGAAAAAAAAATATAATTTCATAAATTATCTCAAATAAAATAAATAATAATAAAATAATAAAGAACAAATTTAAAAAATAAAAAAATTAAAAAATGAAGAAATTAAAATAATAATAATTAACTTTTATAAATTATTTCAAATAAAATAAGTAACAATAAAAAAATAAGTACTAAATTTGATAAATAAAAAATTTCAATTAAAAAATGATAAAGAAAAAGCAAATAACAATTATAAAAATAAGGATCAAAATTAATATAAAAATTAAATTATAAGGGATGAAATTGAAAAATAAATATTCAAAACAAAATATATATAGCAATCAAAAGTTTGAGGACCAAATTTGATATAATCAGCAAATAATATGACATTTCTAAATTTTTTCACAATTTTCAGAAAGTGTTTGCCGTCCAAAATAAAAGGAAAACACTTTCTTGGAAACCAAGGTGTAACGGCTGTATAGACATTGAAAATTGAAATTAAATTTAGTTAAAATAAAATAAAATTTAAAATGCAACTCCCCTTTCATGACTTCGGGCAATGACACGTTGGATTCATGGACATTGCTTATTTTCTTGGTGTAGCCATTAACACGGGGGGGGCTCAGAGAAATATAATTAGAATTCCGTGCTCAAATTCTCGCCGACGTCGACGAAGGAGAAAATTTTAATCAGGAATGATCTGACACTCATATCTAACAAAAAAAAAAAAAAACTCAGCGTGATAATATTGTTTAATCAATCCCCGCTTTATATAATATTGTCACCAATTTTCAAAGATGAAACAAACAGAACATAACAGCTGTGACCAGTTTTTAGCAGCATCTATTGCCACTTTCGAGTTAATACTCCGTACTATAGAACTATAATATAAAATAAAAGTGTGCCCGTGTGTGTGTGTGTGTATTAAAACTCGGATTATTAGTTCGATCAAGGTAATTCATAATTTGGGTCTACTTCAAGACAAGGTTTTAAATTGAATCATAAAAACATTCCTAAGAGAAACTTGTTAACACATCAAATCTTGTCCAGACCCAATTATATTAATATTAAAAAAATAGCATGGTGCATGCATATGTGATATTATGTTTTCAGCGTGCTTGAGGGTGCTTGAAAAATATTAAATTAATTTTTTTAATATATTCTGATATTTTGATATATTGATCTCAAACATGAAAAAAAACCTAAAATAAATGTTAATATATTTTTTTAAAAATATACAAGTAGCTTTTATGAAAGTATGTTTTGGAATATGAGCAATTCAAAGTATTTTTTTTATAAATGTATTAAAGTAATATTTTTTATTTAAAAAAATTATTTTAACATCAACACATCAAAATAATATAAAAATTAATTTTTTAAAAAAAATTAAATTTTTAAAAAACATAATTTTAACCAAATTCATAAAAATACTTCTAATAACCCCGGTGGCCATGTATTGACTATGAAATCCATATCTTTTGGACCCACAGGGCCCAAAGTAGAGGAGAAATGTTGTGGTTCTGTGTCTGTGTCCTTGAGCTTGACCGTGGGCAGGGCGGCTGGGCCAAAAGCACAAAAGTAAAAGGTTGGGTCCCACAACGTCAGGTTTCTGGGAACTGAGTTCCGAACTAATGGAAATCATCTGACGATGATGAAGTGCTGATAAGAATGCTGATTGGTTGGATTTGCTTAAACCGATGACTAAGCGACAAGCTGTAGCCTATAGATTGGCATAAACCGATTCAATATTCAAAATAAATATAAAAGAATCAAGGTGAGTAAATCCCTAGGAAGTAAGAACATAGATAGAGTGGCTAGGCTTCTCACGCCAGCTGCTTGATTAGTATATTCTGTGGACGTTGTACCACTTCCGTTTATGAAATTCTCATCCCTACACTTCAACATACATGTCCATGTCTAACTCGGTCCGATCTCACTCACATTCAATCAGGTTACTAAAATCGGTCACATTTAATAAGATTAATTTTCAAATTAATTTAAGGGGTGTTTGAGAGTGTGTTATCGGTTACGGTTTAAAAATATTTTTTGCTCAAAAATACATCAAAATAATATATTTTTTATTTTAAAAAAATTACTTTTAACACAAACACATCAAAACAATCTGAAAATATTTAAAAAATTAATTTTTTTAAAAACACATTTTTTATCTGCATTCCTAAAAATTACCTTCAAATAAAACCTTCTCTAAATTCTGAATTAATAAGGTATCGGATTGATTTGCCGAGCACGCAAACCTTGTGTAATAATATGCGTGTGCAGTCCATTCAAAGTAAATTTAGTAACCACTGGCAAGAAGAAAAGGGTGTTATGCTAGCTTGATTCTCCACCAGGATTATTCTTAAGTAAATTTTCTAACCATGAAGTAAATGTGTTTGGTACCGGTAGTTTTTGTAATTGTGGTTTGAAAAAATTATTTTATAAAAATTATTTTTGGTCGAGTTTACTTTGGTATTTATATATGTTTGGTTAAAACTGTGGTTGAAATTGAGTTTGAATAAAAAGTAGTTTAATGTATTTAGTTAAACATACTTTTCAAATTAAGGTTATAAAATAATTAAAAAAGATATATATTAATATTGATGATTTTTAATTTAAATATTGTAAATTTAATTACCATTAGTATATCATTAAATAAATAATATTTTATATCAAATATTTTTAATTGTTCCATTAACTTAACTATAATCTCATCACGTATAGAATTCATCCAATAAGGACTATAGTTTTCATGATTTTTTGAATATGCAACAAAATCAGGTAAAATATCATCATAACAAAATTGGAATTGCGATCAAAATCTACAAATGTTACGTCATCATATGATCTCTTTTCAATTTATATAGTGTTATTATATATTATTTAACATTAGTTTTTCAAATAAAACACAATTTAAAAAATATGAATTTTTTTTTGGTAGGAAACGGTTCAATCAACACTATTAACATAAACAGAAGACTAACCCATGAATTAATTAACCTGGCACTGGCACTGTTTATGTGAACAGTGCCAGGTGAATCCACTGGGCTGCAGTTGATGATGATTGCCACAGAAATACTCCTACTTAGCTGCGAAGGAAGGAAGCAAACAACAAATTGAGTGGGCCCTTAAGTTTTTCTTTCCCCTGGGAGCAGGCGAGCAAAAATGAATTGAAAAGCAGCTATTTTCTACTTCATAAAACCAACGGTAAGAACTTAATTTCAAGTGGAACTCATCTCTGTATATCTGTATTTTAAATGTTTATTAAACGATTATAAATTGTGGTTGGAACAAAACACAGTTTTAATTACAGTATTAAACACCAACATTGCAAAAATAGCTAAAAGCGAAATACTTTACTGAAAAACACATTGGACTTGGACCTAACAAATAAAGAGACAAATTATTCCTCATAAAGCACACGCAGGAGTGCCAGAGTCATTAATTTGTAGTGCAATGCTGAGTGAGTTGATGGAATCGCTTGAATTGTCTCCAAACCTAAAAATGGCCACATGATAACGATGATTGTTGTTAAAATTGATGGTTAACAAATATGTATTTAACGTTAAAATCATACTAAAAATTTTAAAACTAGTAAAATTATACTTAACTCGTGCAAAATTGATAAATTTAGTAAACTTGGTCCGATTTTATGAATTTACTAAATTTATGATATGAATCATGTTAAGTTTAAATTTGACATTAAAATATCTACTGACCAGTTTTGCAAAGTTGAACATATTTTTCAAACCGTGCATTGGATAGAACTGAAATTTTACAAGAAAATATTATACACATGAAAATATATTGTGGTTAATTTTTCAGGTCAAATGGAGTTCGGGAATATAATATTTCAGATTATCAAGGTTAGCAGATGAATCTTGTCAAATATATCAAACTAGACCTTCATGTACTGTTTTGGACATATATGAAGCTACCACTTAAATTTTATTGCGATTAAAGTTGTGCTGAAAACTAGACATCTGAAGTTTTCCAACTATATATTATAGGTCTAGTAATTCATTAGATGAGAGAGATCGACATATTTGAAATTATGACTCAAATCTGCTAAGAATATGCAGAAATTAGAGATTCGGACTATATGGAGGAATTTTACATTAAAAATTTTTTTTATTTAATATTAAATAATTATTTTTAATTTGAATTTTTTCTAGCTCATTAGATATTGTTTAGGGGTTTATTTCATTATTGAATTTATATTAGCTAATTACTAGTTTATACTCATTAGTTTTCAACTCAAAAGAAATCCATTAGAACTTATTGTGATGGAAACAATCAAATTGTCATTAGGTTCATGTATACTTACTACTGTACAATGATTTTCTTGAATTCAAAAGTTTTATTTGAGAGTTTTTTATATTTCCATGTCATTAATATATTGATTTATATTATTTATTTTATTTAGATAACTCATTAATTATAATATTATTGACATAATTTATTAGATTTTAATGTAATTTAATTTTTTAATTAGAATTTTTAATATATAATTAATTTAAAAATTACTATTTTACAATTTAAATTTATCATATGAGTTTATATTATATTTTTTTTATGTTTAGTGTGAAAAAACAGGAAGAAGAAAGACAATCTTGGTAATGATTACGTTCCTCATGCCCACGTCTTTTCCCACGATAGAAGGACGCTCTCTCCCAGTCCAACGTTAAAGAAAAAATATGAATGTTTCAGAAAGTTTTTTTTAATGAAAACGAGCATGATTCTCTATTTTAATTGTTAAATTTAGTCAAGATTTGACAAACGTATTCTACCGACCATGATGAAGGTGGACGAGGTCAAGAATACCCTCAAATTAAGTCCAAAAGATATTATTTAGGATTTTGCTTTAGTTTTCTAGTTACTGTTTTTTTTTTTATTTTCTAGTTAGATTTTAAGATTTTGATTTGATTTAATTTTAATTAACCTTGTTTTATAATATGTTTTTTTTAAAAAAATAAATAAGAATTATTGAATTTTAAAACATGTCGAAACAAATTTTGTTTCTACCTAAAAATATCTATAACCTTAGAATTTAAGAAAATCGAATTTCTATATTTTTTACCTTAATTACAATTGGAGCTCGTAAAGGGGATCGAGACGTGATTGAGATGGGAAAAGGGGAAAGGGTAGTTAAAATGGAGGATGGTTCAGACAGCATTTGCAAAAGGACTTTTTGGGCCTCCAATCCCACACGAGCAAGATGCAGGGAAGAACAGGAATTGGTGGCCGTAAGCATCAAACAGAGAGGGAGAGGGAGAGAGAGAAGTGGAATCCTCGAGATACTTTTGCCCACTATCACTAAGGACATTGTTGTTGTGCACTCCAAGAGATCCGCATCACGTGTTTCTGTCTCTCAGTATCTCCATTCATCATCATCAGATTCTTGAATCTTTCGTCGCAGAAAAAACAAAGGTGACGCTGCGTCTCAAATCGTGGCCCCTCCGGCTCCTTCAACAGTCACCCCCAGCGCTGATGAAAACAAGAATAGACCAGGAAGAATTAATTTTAAAAACAATTTAAAAACAAATTATTTTTAATATCATTACATCCAAATAATTTAAAAACATGAAACAAATTAATTTCAAACAAAAAAAAAATCAAATTTCACCTCATCTCCATTTCAAATATAGTTCCAAACAGAGGCTAAGATCCATTTGTTTTCATTGGCAGCGTTGTATGGTGTATGTTTTATTCTAAAGTGTTTTGGTTAATTAACACATGAAACACTTTCAATCTTCCGCCTTCACTATTCAAGATTCCTGGTGTTGCTAAAAAGCTTGTTTCTTTGCAAATGCGCCTCTTATGGAGTGGTGATGTTGAGAGGAGCAAAATTGCAAAGTTGTGTGGAAAACGTCGGCTTGATGCAAGTCTAGAGGTGGATTAGGAGTGTGGACCAAAAATAAAGTTTTCAAATGTTCCTAGTTTTGTATGGATTCCATAAAACATACACCAAATGCCTCTTATGGAGTAGTGATGTTGAGAGGAGCAAAATTGCGAAGTTGTATGGAACACTTCGGCTTGGTGCAAGTCTAGAGGTGGATTAGGAGTGGGTTTTATTTGGACCAAAACTAAAGTTTTGATTTTCAAGTGGATTTTGGAGGTTGAGTGGCTCGAGCTTTTTCGGGGGGGGGGGGGGGGGGGGGGGGGGGGGGGCGGGCGTAGAATTTATCCTGCCCAAATACAAGGTAGAATTTTGTGGAGGTCTTCCTATTTTTTCAGGAGAACTCTCCATGGTGTAATAACTCAACCGTCAGTGGCCATAACCCATGCTCATAAGTTTGATGTAACAGCTGCCGGTCCACTATAGGAACAGGCCATTCATTACAGTTCTCATGCCATTAAGAAAGCTCTAGAGCTCAGTTGTTCTCATGCTAATGCTTAGCCTGGTGGATTGCGTTCTTGAATTGGATTCAACGAAAGCAGTTGCTGGGCTTCAAAATGATACAGGATTGGGGCTAAACATTAGTTTAAAAGTGATCCAAACCCAAATTAAGTTTTGTTTCTTGTTTCAAAAATACTTTAACACAGTTTTATCATGGAAGCAGGAATAGACCAGGAAGAAAACAATATGAACAAAATGGATTTAGATGATCGCGGAGAAATAGAATAGATGTTGCCAAATCTGTCTTCAATCTGGGCTAAGACCAGTTTGTAGGCCAGCGAATCTGACTCCAAACTCTAAAGTGACACCCACCAGGCACCAAGTAGCTATTTGAGCAACAAGTTTCAGTTCCAAAAGAGGCCTTTTATTTAGGTCCATTCAAGAAGTTTGCACCACAAGGGGGTCAAACACTGTTTCGCTCGTAACGTGGGCTTGTCTTGTGCTCTGGGTGTTGAGGTGGGCTAGGATACTTAATTGTAATTGGGTCTTCGATCCAATTTTCTGCGAGGAAGTCGTACTTTTCCAATGCGGACGCCCAGCCCTTGTTTGCTCGCCATGCCAGAGCGACCTCGCTGAGAAAGACAAAACCCGGGAAAGAGCCGAAGACTGGTGGTTTCTGGGTTGGGTCAGAACTCATTAGTCCAATAATTTATCTATCTAGTCAGTGGATAGCTAGAAGCCATCCATCATCCTTGTTAAAAAGCATCTCACCCCTCCCCATCCACACTTACATGCACTCGTTGAAAGGTAACCAGAGTACCTTATCATTCACCTAAAGTGCCAAACAATAAAATTCCAATCTCTGAAAGATTGTTAGGTTGAACATTCTAGGTTGCCAAGATATACACAGAGCCAGATCTTGATATCTCTTGCCAGATGGTTGATAGCAACCTAATTTTAAATGAAAACAATTTTCCGAGCATGGCTGCACCTAAAAATGGAGAGCATTGTCCCTTTCTTTCTGCCCATAAAAAGGGACACTTGAGGCCTAAAAGTCATTTGGCACTGCGAATGTTAGCTACAGCTGCAATCTTGCATGACCCCACACAAAAGAAATCTGTATTCACTGGGCACGGTAGAAAAAGGAGCCCGTCTACCCTACCTCAGGACCCCATTGCTCCCATTAAAATTCTGCTGTTGTTTACTGAATTTTTTTGGCTTTCTTTCGATGTTTTCCATGTTATGTTTTAACATATACTATCATATGCATTCACTGTATATACTAGTATATTTTTGTGCTAGTGACAATAAACTAGTATAACATACAGTAAAATAAAATATTTAGTGCTAGTTTAGCGGTAGTGCAGTACACTACGCGGTGCAACTTGCGTTTCGCCAGCAAAAAAACCAAAAATAATGTTTTTGCTAGGGTGCAGCGCCTTGCCAAATGGTGCCTTATTCTCTCTTATTTCTTCGTTAAAAGGGATCATTCTTGTATATTTTTTCGCTGCAGAAAACTTGTATGCTTGATTTAATTTTAGCTAGAAATAGAAGAGCTAAGCTTGTTTGATGACAGGTGGTCAAGACCAGATAAATTAAATACATGGTTGCCTTTACCTGGAAGGGCTCAATAGTATGATGCTTGGCGTTTCCTGGGATGTTGACACATAATGGCAGACACAGGGAGTCTAGCCCAAACAGCCCATTGGATACTCATCCTGTGGAGCAAAACACTATCAACTCGTCTGCTCTGATATTCATCAGCAAAACCTATATATCGTTAGGATAGAAGGGTCTGTCCATTACAATTATACCACTCACGAATAGAATGTGCCTTCCCTGCCAAATTGTAGATAGATCGAAGTATCCCATCCCTCAACTCTCATTTCCATGGAATTATGATCTTAGTGATTGGACCCACTCCATAAATCTTTCAGCTCAGCCTTTTGTTATTGTTCTTTTATGTATTTCTTCTTTTCCTTCCGAGTTCAATAGATTTTAACTCTAGACACCAACTTATTCTCACCTCACTCTCTCTCGAGTCACCAGGATAATGGTGTCGTGCCTCGTTGCCCTATTAATTTTCAAGGGCTGTTTGATAGTATTCGTACTAAATAAGCAATTAGTTTGCCATGCACGACAAAAGTTCGGAAGATATGTATCCATGTTTCTCATACCTAAAAGTACTGTTTTGAAATAATTTCCTCTAAATTGAGGTCCCTCAAAACTTAATGATATCGTCCTGTCTAGCTTCGAGCTTTGAAATCATGTGAACATAGGTTGGCCTTCGGAGGAAATTATTGAAAGCCTGTTTGTGCACATGTCTTCGGATGCTTTTTACGTGAAATTTGTCTTAAAAGAAGTTTGTACAAGCCAAACTAGCTTTCTAACGAAAACAATCACAGATTTTTATTTAATAGCTGCGTCGAACTAAAATTTGATTAACGCGTTCTACTGGTCCAGTTGCCTATCAGTTGCTGTTTTAAAATCATACCAGCATTAGACCCTAGAAGATATTGATATTTTGGATTTTTATTTATTTTTAGTTTTTATTCTTTTATTTTTTTTTTTAAATTGAAAATCTTAGGGTGGTCAGATAGTAACTAGCAACATCGTATTCATTACTATTTATAATTTAAATAAAAAAATACAAAAAGAGAGAAAATAAAATTTCTATATATCTACTTCTTGTATGTAGCAACTAATAAAATATTTTTGATTATTCTTTAAACACCATAAAAATTTTCTTTATAATTAGTTTTTAAAATTTTATTTGATTTGAGTTTTATTAATTAGATTGGTTTAGCTACAATTTAAATATTTTAATGTTATTTTTTAAAATAATTAAGAATTATTGACATTTAGAGTTTATTAAAATCATTTTCTTTCTACAACTTAGTTGTAATTTAAGGACTTGTGAAACTCTGATTTCTTCCTTTTTCTTGAATATCTCACACTCCTCGTGTTGTAATGTGATAGATTTGGAAGACTAGTTCCGATGCCAAATTTATATAATGAATACCTCTTATTTGTTAAACGTTCCATCAAGTTTGAAGAGAGAAATACACTACAGACACGCAACACTGTGAATTATAAGATTATGTCCTAATGCATTTCTTCGATAGTTGATTGTTCGGGTAATCACTCTCCTCAAATGTGATGCTGAAATACTTCATCTCGACAAATCTGCCAGAGTAGCTGACAATCACCATCAGTGGTAGCTCGCTGTTAAGTAATGTTGTTATGATACGATAATTATTGATTGGCTTGTCGGCAACACGATCAAATTCAGTCTGGGAACTATTAACTTCTGTCAACGCTTGACAAATTTTGGCTACATGACTATCGACAGACAACACGGCAACGTTGTCTAATAAGTAACAGCTTAATAAACGGGGCAATGACTATCACGACCACAAATATGATTACCAAAGGAAAATTGTGTTATTCTTGAAAAGAAAAGGGCTGCAATGGAAAAGCTGGATGTGACAAGCTAGTGGATTGTGCAATGCGGTACAGCAAAATCAGGTTCGATTCAAAGAATTGAATATAAAGGAGCAATGCACAAGATAGACAAATTTCCGCATTTCTGTGAATAGCTTCGAGCCATGACTACGTTAATTTTATCCAAGGAAATAACAAGCTGGGTCAGGTGAGTATTTCGACATTATGCTGGTGTATTTGTTTAGTATTAACAGCTTGAATTAACCAAAAAAAAAAAAACAGCTTGAAAAATCCAAGGCTTTCACAAGGTCAAAAGGGTGTGTGACGGTGAATGCTAGAAGTTTAAAGATGGTGTCTACAAAGGAAAGTAAAGAAGAGATTCACTGGAACCAATTACCAGAGCTCTCTATTTTATGATCATTCATCCATATCTTATCATTGTCTTTTTCCTTCTTTTCCTTTCCGAGTTGAAATACACTACAGTCCATTGCTTCTAACTATCAAAAGCAAAGAACAAAGCGCAGCAGCAAAGACATTACAAACAAAATCAAAAGATTTTGTCCCCCAATTTCAGCATTCCCTTGCCTTTCAACTCTTTCCCTTTTAGTGCTTGATTTTTTTTTTTATTGGAGCTAATTGCATCCCCTTTTAATCTCCCCTTGTGACTTCTTTATTTGGTTAATGAGGCTAGTTCTTGTACTTTCTGTTCGGATCTTCTTTTTCTAGATTAATCCTCCCCTCCCCTCAAGCCCCGAGTCCACTGCACGCTGGAAAAAAATGAACTGAGGGAAGGTAACATACTACAGCTTGAAGTGCTCCCCATTTCCTGGATAGATCTTCCAGGACGATGAGCACATGCAAGAAGATAAACTTGGAAAAACATACGAGTGTAACATGCTTTGATTTAGTGCAAAATCTTCGAAGTGTCGCCATGTATTGAATGGCAATTACCAGATCTACGCCTGTCCATGGCATGGTCAAGATGACCCAAAATGGCTAATAACCTTGTACATGATATATTAGTTCCTTGTTTCACGGTACATTAAAAGATTTGGATTCAATAATTTAGAGAGTCTAGCAGCTGGTTTAGCAATTCAGTAAGAAATCTAGAGAGTTGTGTTAATTAAGATCGAGAATAAAGCCAAGTAATGATTCCCTTTAGTTTAAAGCGGTAGAAAGCACATGCAAGCCTTCTTGACCGAGAGTGATGACTTGTATCAAAATTCTATATTCGTGTAATGCGTTTCAAATTATGATTGGAATGAAAAGGAATAAAAAATAGTATCTTTTCGATCCAACCGTAGTTTTAACCGCGGCATCACCACGTAGATAAATTCTATATACTGGAAGTTTTAGCATGTTTCGGATAATATTACTCGGACCCCCATTGCCTGTCTTTATCAGAGTAGTTAGCTCTGTTCGTCCATTGATTCTGCCCTGTTAGGTTGGACTCTTCTAGCTTCAAAATGCTAAAATTTGGAGCATGAGCTTTTGCGTATAACTCAAGCTGCCATGAATAATAATATCATCCTCTCTTTATGGGTTTTAACTAGCTATTTTATAGACGCTTCTTAGTTTGTATAATTTTTTTTTAACATGTAGATTTCTACTATATGCTTTTATATATAATTTTTTTTAAGTAGAACTAAAAAAATTTATGCATATATTTAATTAAATAAACCAATAAATATTTATACAACAAAAACATTATCAAACCTAATCTCTATCTAATCAGAGTTAATCAGTCAAACATGTAACTGTGGTTATACACTTAACTGGATTCAATAATTTTTTTATATAATTTTTTATCTAAAACATACACTTATAAAATCAAGAATCAACAAAATATCAAAGTGATTGGAAAAAAAATAAATCAAACCAGAACAAATTATATTGCTCATTAGTAATTAACCAAATATTAAGCGATGAAATTAATAGAAAAAAAAATTGTAATGGATAAAAATAAAAATAAAGAAAAAAAGAAATTTTTTTAAGGGGTAGATGACTTCACCTTTTAATACTTTAAAAAAAAATTGCAGGCAACACATCACCTGCATTGCTTAGATTTCAGCTATCTCCGGTCACTAGTAAATCAGTTTAGTTTATTCCAGACTAAGAGAAACTCATTTTCAACTATATTTTGACACAAAACATATTTATAATTACTAACAACTTAGAAATTGATTTCAAAACCCACAATCAACTCGAAAACAAAAAATTCATTTTAGGTTAAGATCTATCATTCCATATAGGTTTAAGAGGGGAAAACACCTAAACTTTTCTCATCAAAAGAATCTTATTGACACAAAACTACCAGTTTTTGTGGTTGAAAGTAATCGTAATAGAAATTCTGTCTTTACAACTGAAACCCAACTACTTTTTCTTATTTCTATAACCAAGAACCAGAAAATAAAATTTAGAATCAAGTTAAATTTCAACTCAAAAACACTGTTGCAATAATTTGTTACTTAATAAATAATGGTGTGGGAAACAATATTTTTTCCATATTTTTTAGAGTTTCTTAATGAGACCATGACACACAGAGAATGAAAGAGAGGCTCAAGCTTTCATACTCACACTAGAATAGTGATGTTAAATTTATTAAAAAAATATTTTTTTAAAAAAATATTTTTTAATATTAATATATTAAAATGATTCAAAAATATTTAAAGCACGTGATCTAGGCAGGTAGGTAGCCCCAAGTGATCTCTGTGTATTACTAAAATAAAATTATATACTCAGTATTTACTATACACATTCGATATTTTTTGCAAGTTGAGAAAGAAAATGAAAGCTGGGAACCTGTAAACAGAAAGAAAAGGTTATTTAAGAGCTATATGCTTAGCGTGAATCAGCAGCAGAACAGGAAAGAGCAGGTATCTACTATCTAGGTTAGAGGCATAGGAGAAAGTGCTTGTAATAAGAAAATCAGAATGGACGGTGTGGTTACAGCTGCGAGGTGCAAGCTGGTAACGAACTCTCTCGGCAGTCTGATTCTATGGTAACATATCAAACACTAGTCACTCGAAAAATGAGCTCTGCCGAAGAGGTCAAACACCAAAATGTTACTGCTACTGGTCCAAAAAATCGAAATCCCTGATATTCTCAGTGGCCGACAACATGTTCCGATCTTCACATGCAAACAAAAACCCTTCTTGTGTGTATTTTCAATTTCCCATTTCCCTCCTCCTAGCTCCCATTTCCCTCCCTCCAAGCTTTCGTCAAGTAATCTTCCCTCCATAGTACATCCATTTATTTTTTTATGCATTAAATGGGTGCAGACAACACTGAAATGTACAGGAGATTGTCGATGTCAAACTTAGTGAAAGTGAGCAGGTTTTATTTTTATCTTTTTATACAGATGAAATAGACTACTTAATGAATAAGTTCATATGAGATGTTTTATTTATAGAATATGAGACAATAAAGGGCCTAATGAAGTGGGGGGAAAGAGGTCAGATTACTACCAGAACTCTTCCTCATCGGCTCTCTCTTTTTTTCTTTTTTTTGTTCTGTTCTGTTCTTCATTTCCGGTAAAATGCCAACTATCTCTGCTTCCAATTCCCAGTACCCAATCAATATTTCAGCGTTCTAAGCATTGGTCTGAGCTGGAAAAGCAGAGATGGCAGGCAATTTAACTTGAACATTGAAAAAGCACAAGACTTATTAACCGTACAAGAGGTAGTCCATTAGGGAAAAACAGGAATTTTAAGGCACTAGAGAGGAATGCTGAGAAAAATCTGAAGTTGTTGCGTTGTTTAGACTCTGCAGTGCCCTACTCTTCTTGGACAGAGGCTTTGGTGATGAAGACACGGATGATGCCACAGACCATGAATCATTTGAGCTGTCTGAGCTAAAAGACACATCAACCACACCGCTAGGACTGCCTGGAAGTGAACAAAACTTGCGTTTGTTTGAGAGAAGCTTAAAATGGTCTCTTAGAGCAAATTCCATTAAGAACTTGCTGCAGTCCTCTACCTTGTCCTGTTTTAGGCATGATCAAGATTCAGTATAAAAGTTCATATATAATGACATTTTCTGTTTCATTGTGGACAGAATGGAATTCAATAAAATTAGAGAGTAAAGCCACTAACTTTATCGATTCCAAGAATGCTCAACAGCTGGCTTTGGTATTCCGTTGCAAGACTGGGTTCTATGTTATCAATAACATAGAGCATCGTGGCAGCGGCCATTACAGAAGGAACATAAGGCATAGACCTAGAATCTGCATGTATTCATTCAAGAAACATAATGTAAGTAAAAAATTGAGAGCAAATTAAATGAAAGAATTCTAATCTATCAGCGAGGTAAAGGAAGGATATTGACAACTTGCCTGCCAGGATAGAGAGGACCATGCGCTCACACCTCTTGAGAAACTCCAAACAAAGATAGTGTTCTAGGCCAAGCCTTCTAGTGATGTAATCAAGAAACGATATTGGGGTTACTGGATTCATCTTCCATTTAAGAGTAGAAAGCACCAGGATCTCCATTCTCTGGATAGTTTTGGCCTCGAACACGTATTTACTGTCCTCCACCTAAGGAAGTCAAACAACATACACACATTTATGAGCAAATCGGGCAAACAAATTAATCACAAGCGTTTAACAAATGAGCCTGCAGATTTATATCAGATCGAATACACGTCTACCTGAAAATCCAATAGAAGGGGCACTTGGGTCTCCTCCACTTTGGCAGCAAGTGAGAGGCAAGACACAGCTGCAAGTTGGGCCATCCATGGCTTCTCTTTCTGAAGGTGGACACTGAATAAAAACCTATCAAGATAGTTCACTGCCAAAACTGCAGTTAGAGCGGTGAAAGAGTAGTGTTCATTGACCTTTAGAATCCACTCTACAGCCTCACAGCGAGCCCTAGCCAAAGATGGGTTGGTTTCTAAGTCTTTGCACAGCTGATTTTGCTCCTCCTTGGCAAACAAAGAGGAAAGCTCCTCATCTTCCCAGCTTAAGTCTTGTTCTAGCAATATTGGAAAAGTGTTTAGTTTATTGCTATTGTTGCTACAATAACTCTCTCCTTCTAGTTCATCTTGAAAACAGTCCTCTCTAACTTCTTCCACCCAATTCTCTTCAGAACAATAGAGAGCATCATAAAGTAATGTAGGGTTTTGTTGGTATTGTTGTTGGTCTTGTACCGCACTCGTTTCTGGGTTATACATTGATGGCATCTTCTTCCAGGAAGAAGGGGTGCAGATCTTGGTTCATTGTAGGCAAGAATAGAAAGACATGAGCAGGGTAGAGAGACAAGAAGAGCTAGCTTGAGCCATCTCTCTTACTCTCTCGGTGTGAAGTAAAGAGCGAGAAGGGAGGGGACTGACCAGTGACCTAAAAGTTGTGTTTTATTTGAGGGTATCGAGCTGGTGGGTCTTGTTTTATCAGGATTTCTCGGGTCTATCGTCCCAGACCGGAATCATGTGGGCCATGTAGAGCAATTACTCGACACGTCACACAATTTTACCTCGGTTTTGCCTGGCCCCACGGTTTGAAATTTATTGGGCCCCTTGCAGTGTGGTTTTGCTCTCCCGTCAGTCATCATGCCGAAACCAACACATGTAACTTTAATGTTTTGTTTTTAGGCTTTAGGTTGTGTTTGGTTAGAGGAAAAAAAAATTGATGTTAAGTAATAAATGTTAATAATGTAACAAAATAGTTGAGAGAAAAGGAGTTAAAGCATACTTAAAAAAATCTGAGCTGGTGGTATGGTAGGTGGACTGGAGACCTGGCCCGGCCAGCTTTCAGTAAAATAAAAGAAAGCTCATCCTTTATGGTCCGTCTACTTGTAGCTCGGTTCATCCCATCAAGACCAGTTATTTTTTAAAAAAAAAATATATATTATTTTGATTATTTAGAAAAATAGGTTAAGCTCTGTACCAAATTACGATGATGTTTTTCCATGGAATTGCAAAAATTATATTGTTTTGGTGAAAAAATAAAATCATAATTTTAATTAAATACAATAAAACATATTGTATAAAATATCTTGAACCACCTCGCTTGAGTTACCACTTGACTCGATTAAGATTTTCGTTCTCTAGAATTTTCCAATCGAGGTTAAAAGGATTAATTG